>NW_024537002.1:0-7606 GCF_016097555.1 Gigantopelta aegis | reverse complement strand
AGTAACTATTAAAATTAAATATGGCTTTTCATTAGGTGGGCGAAGATTTTGTTCCAAAGATAGGGTATTGCCTTCACTTATTAAAATGGACTTTAGCAACCTGAAACAGGTTTAATAAACCGTAAACCACTACTAAATCCCCCCTTTAGACTTGGAAGTAGTAACCACCACCTGAAGGCTCACCCTTTTGAAGGGTACAATGCCCAGTCAAAAGTAAATTTAAATATTAATTATAATAAACTATATACTTCTTAATTTATGTACAGTAATACATTTGTCTAAAATCCCCGAGAAATTGCCTCCTGATTTTCCTTGTAAACACTTATAATTTCTTCCCAACTTCTCTCAATTTAATACCAGATTACAATAAAAGACTTAACTCTATTTACTAACAGGAGTTAAAGCTAAGTCGCTGTGATGAGGAGTGAGGAGGAATCTGACATATTGGACGTTCCACCCAAGTAGTATATTTTTCAACCTAAAAAGGACGTTATACTCCTAAATAATAGTACTAAAACTTAATAATTGATCTCTAAACTACAAAACCTTATACTCAAGTATATATATCTAGTAACCAAAACTATGTCACAATAATGTATGGTTAAAAACTAATAATAAAAAAAATAAGATTTTACAGGAATAGTCATGACTACAGGTTATATATTTCTACAATAATTGGTTGCTATGCGTTGACAAGAATCAATAACAATACATATCTACCAATCTATCAAACCTGAAATAAGTATATTCCCACTTATAAATCGCTTGGTATTCATTGATATTAACCAGCTGACAACAGTAATAACTGATTGCTATATTTACCGATAAACAAATAAAAAAACAACAATAAAAATAACAATAAAAACAAGCAGCCTCAAAGTAAACACAAATATTGGTAAATAAAAACTGAAAGTATATATTTTTCAAATATCAATATCTACATATCTCCATTGATTACAATGGTACAGATGATATACAATATATATCTAATATATACAATATAATCTAATATTATATACAATATAATATATATCTTTAGAAGGGTGGCATTTTAAAGCATTACCTAATATCTACATAATAACATCATACATTCCACAACTACATCAAATTGTACTAAACAATTCACTAATATTAAAAACTAAGTTACTTACCCTTCATCAAAAGTGACCAAACATTTACTATCGATATATTAATGTCCAGTAGTTTACCCTGTATGAGGAGAAGGAGGAGGAAAAAGAGTGGTAAGGGGTGTAACTTCACTACAAGTTCTTCACATTTATTTCCTGATAAGATAGTTGTTGAAATACCTAACCTTGTAAAAAGCTCCACAAATGATCTGGAAAGACTACTTCGACCTCCATGCTCTTTTTAAAGCTGGGAAAACTGATAAGAAAGTCTCACTTCTCTTCAAAAAAATATACATACATTATACATACATATACATCACACACAACACACACAAACACACACACACACACACACACACCACACACACACCACCACACACACACACCACAACACCACACACACACACACACCACACACACACACACACACACACATGTATGTATGTTGGTATGTATGTACAGGTAATCCGATGGTCATAAAAAATCCCAGACACTTGATGTGCTTTGTTCACATTCTAACAATCCTGTAGCACAAATCTACATAATCAGGAAGAATGACAATTTTCTTCTCATACACACTAGAAGTGAACTCTTGAGATAGCTACAAGAGAAGCATAGCATTCATATTATGTATTGGTAGCAGATAGCCTGAATTTCCCAATGACTGCGCGTAAACTTTGATCCTTGCAGCACATTCACTGGGTGGACATGCATGCATTTAACTAGTTGGAGGGGAGCTACACCAGGCTACAGCACCAATTATTGGCACATCTCTAATAAATATCAGCAACTATAATAATCTAAGACAAACACTCTATAGATAGTCAAATTTGAGAAAATACAACTGTAACCACTTAAAACAGCTGGAAAAAAAAGCTTCATGGATATGTCTTACCCTTTATATTTTTGTATCAACTTCACACAGCAGAAGGTATCTTCGTGGATTATTAGGAGATATACCCATCAACTACATTACCCCCCCCCACTTGCTGTCTTTGTACTAGTTCATCTGTGTCAATATTTACTGATATAGTTGTGACTCACATAGTGCAAGAGAAGTCTCAGAGAACTGTTGTTGTAGTTGGTTTGCTCTGTTTCCTGCAATGTTTGGGAGTGACTGATAGTAACTCAAACATTGCTGTATCCTCCAATGGAAGTGGTTGCAAAGACTCTGATAGTGCGTGATGGCCTCCAAGAGATGTGTTGGATCCCTTCCAGTGGTTGAAGAGACAAATGAGCGTCCTTAGCAGTAGCTATTTCGCTACTCTGAACTACAGAGTCTCCTGCCACGTTGATGTAGAACGTGTTGAAGATTGGGCAAATGTCTGACGTTATGATTGTATCTACCTCGTTCGCTTACAAAGTAGCTTGAGCTTTCCTTTTACCTCTTTTCTCCAACATCAGGACTTCCTTAAGCTTTGTTGTTTAGCTGGTTAAAAGCATTGTAAACTCTGGACAAATTGCCTCTCTTATTCATTTCTGGCTGCTTATGATTCACATCTAGTAACAGAATGACACTTCTTGTGGTCAACGATAGTACATTTGACACAGGTAAGGAGTGTACATTGTGGCAATAAAATTCAAATGCTGATCAGCATGAGTTTGGCATGTAAATGAGGAGACAAATTTATTTGTTGCTTGTTTTCTTGAGGGCATTATCATGAATCTCTTCAAAATTTAGAACAGAATGTGTACGAGTTAAAACGTCCATTTGATGAGCATCCAAACATTGTTTACAGATTAGATCTGTACACTCAGTACAGTATGCTATGGCAAGATCCTTACCACATGACTCACATGGAGGAGGAGGGTCAGATGTGATCTTTCTAAGAAGTTCACTCTGTTTTGTTTATTGCAGGTGGAGATTACGAGGGGAGATAGGGTGACTCCTCCACTTGGTACGGATGTGGTCTGTTGGTTACAAGAGGGACAAGTGAGGGAGTTAGTCTCAGTACCTTCAGTGAATGAGAGGACTGGATACATTGAGTACAGAAGGACAGTGACAACAGAGAGCAGACGAGGGTCCAATAAGGTTGACTACACTTTTAGACAGCAGGTAGAAATTATATTAACCTAAGTATATAGAAATCATATCAAATGATATTAATGATGTATTACTTACATGTTTAAGAGGTGCACTAGCAGTAGAGGAAGACATTTTTGTGACATCAATGATCATGTGAGTACATGTTATGACAATGACATCACTATGAAATGAATATGGATTGTACTAAAGTAGTTATTTATATTGTTATGAAAAATGTTAAAAAATATAGAAAAAGAAATAATGGCCAAGAATAACTCTACATAAATATAATTTGATAATTAAATAATAATTCATTAAAGTGTTCCACCTATTAAGTCATGTGATCAACTAAAACAATTGATAATTGTCAGGATATTTTTATAGGTAACCATCCTTCCATTAAGACTGCCACATGTTCCCACCCTAATTGTCGGTGTAAGTAAAGAGAGATAAAAATATTAAAAACAACAATTTATAATGCCTATATTAAAGTTCTCTACTATAGTCTTACTCTTTATTTTCTTATAAAGATATGGTAATAGAATACCATTGGACTAAACTAGACATGATATTTTAAGAAATACTAGCTGACCAAAGACATCATTTTATTGGACTATTTCTACAGTATACATATATACAGTTTTTCTACTAATGTCACATTTACATTATTTGCATACTTGATTAGTTTTTTCTCTTCTGAGGTCTTATATAACCTTTATCATTCATCTCTTCTTCTAATAATTTGCTGTTAGTCCTAACAAAACCAAGAAGCCTCTGCTAATTCTGTTTTAAAACTCTTAACTGTAGTCAAGAGAGATGACACAGTAAAGACGAAGTGTAACCAAATTATAACACTACTAAACATGTGACTAATAGATTTGTCATATAATTATGTGGTATAGAAGAGGTTTGTGGTGTATCATTAGTTAGCTTGTCAGAATACCTTGGCATCTTTTTGATCTAATAGTTTATTTAACTCTGTGTACACTGCTTCTAGCCTTGGAACATCAATGGGATCTTGACGAGTCAATAATGAGCCCTGAGGAGAAACAGAAAAATGGTTTTAAAGATACTGGAAATGTAATCAATAAAATTGAGGAAATTCATTCACAAACTATATTAAGCAATAAAAAATAAAAGAGCGCTTTTTAAAAGTCATGATTGGTATAGTTTTACCTCAAGAATTCGTAGTTCTATCAACATGTTTTTCTGTTTGTCAAGTTCACTAAAAAGAAAACATTAGTATAAATAGAATTGCATTGAGATTTATTAAACATTGATCAATCATAGGAGTTTAATGTTAGGACATCAAAGTTGAGAAGATTTATGATTATTAAACATGAAATGACAGCAATCACACATTACCTTGATTTCTCAGTTGCGTTCTTGTGATATATCAGTCTTTGTTCCTTGATGAGCTAAAATATCTTGTATATTGAGCTACCAATGAGATAGTAACTTGATACTATATTATATTTATCTTACCTGAGAAGTCATCTTTGAAATAAGACTCTCAATTGTCTCACTCCAAGGGCCTAGCAAAAAAAGTGCACATGTATACATTTATATGTAATGGTGAAATCAGTAATGATAGGGGCTACCTCTTTGTCTCCTTCAATTAGTTTGAGACGAGCCATCAAATAGTCCAAGTCATCGCCATATTCTATCTCTAGGTCAGATGGATCAAGAGATCCTTTCCTGGAGTAAGTAAGTAAGTAAACATTGAATTAACTCTCTCTCTCTTTTTCTCTCTCTCACGTCATCCACTGAAGTTTGAAATCTTTCAAAGCCACTTCATATTCATCCTTTCTTTTCTTTCTTCTTTGTCCAGTATTACTGCTACTTGTTTATATTTGCTTTAGGACCAATAATGTACTGAAGAGGATAACTGAATCTAAAAAAAAATGACAATATCGATATAAATTTTGAAGTATATATTTTCAATCTGTATTTCTCAGTTATGAAGAAATCACCTTTTTCTTGACAACATCGTTCTTTACTCAATGTAAATGTACCAGATAAAATGTCACCACTGTGGCTCTGTGATCCAACAGATTTTAACAACCTGTAAAGACAGAAATTGTCAAGTAATTTAGTTAGTTAGGAACTATTGAACATGTTAGTGACATAGAAGGGAGATATAGTTGTATTGAGTTAGATATTAGTACTAATATAATTTCTATAGTGACTCACTATACTAGGATTACTGATATCTAACGATTAACTCACTTGTCATCTGGGACAGCCATTACATATATAGGAAGAGTGCTACCAGCTTAACTTTAATAGCTGAGCCCCATTTTGTTTGACCACAACGTTACCAGCTACATCCATTGTATTGTAGAAGATAACTTTGTTTCTAACATTATAGGCATATCTTTGAGAGAATCTAACTGACCCTTTTGTCATGACGAACCTGAGAGAGAGAAGAGAGAGACCTCAGTAGTACATGTCACCAGTTAACAACCCTGCATTAGCCATGTATAATCTCCACTTACTCAAATTTCACGTTGTAGTTTTTTTGGCGTAAGCGATCTCCAAGACCCCATTAATTGTTTGTGTTGATTATCATATCATCATAATTGACCTCCATAAGGATTCTCATGATAAGAGATCACGCAATCAGATATGCATTGGTCTCACTTGCAGCAGGCTGTAGACTAAGATGAACCATAATGTAATATACACAATACAATGTAATACACATTTACTATGTGGAAAAGTATATGTAAGTAGCAGTTCATACATTTGTTTTCCATTAGGTAGTACATCTAATGATCCCGTGGTTTGATGATTGCTTCAGTCGGTATGAAAGGAAAAGATAATGAACGAAAGATTGAATGGATGATTGGGGACATCAAATAGAGTAATGAGACATGTACAAGAAAGGAAATAACAAATGAGGATAGGATGTCAGATAGAGTACATGCGATATGTACAAGGAAACTTACCTTTTAGATTGAGCATAGTGAGTTAATTTAAATTCAGGGTGCAGCTCTTCAAGTTGATAACTACCAATAACATCTAGTCGAGGTCCAACATATACTTACTGGCAATTGCTAAGAAAATCAGAGAATTTTTATCAAGACTCTATCATAATTATAATAAATTAATCTACATTAGTTTACATTGTTAACCCTTTGTTCACATAATAATTATTCTTGTGATGAATACTTAATAAAGTAGTTCTTACCAAAGACAATTCAGCACAGGGCGGATGGGCGGAGACTATGGAATGTCATATTAACAGAATACTGATACTGGGTGGAGCATCTGACCAGTACTGAGTCACACATAGATCCATTGTGTGACCAACCCTTAAAAAATAACAACAGTAAACAATACAATTTATTATGGTACCAATAGTTCTTGACTTACCAAGTAGGTACTACAACAGTACTATTAGCACCTGGTTCTAAGTTGGAGAGTATCCAAAGTCTCTTTCTCTCAGGTAAAGCTTTTTCAGAAGAGAGGAGTTGTATAGTATGGATCCAAGTACGTGATGTTTTATCTTCATTGAGATTTCTACTAAAGATCTCTGAGAGAGAGAGAAAGAGATGAGAGAAGATAGAGAGAGCAAATGCCCCAAGGAGTGCTATTAGGTTAAAAATTCACCTAATATTGTTAGAAATAGAAATTATTACATAAAATCCGCTTGCAAATGTGATGGTATAGTATTACCTGGCCCTCTGAAGCTACTATTTAGTATGGTATATGTAAAGATAGTCTCTCTTAATTATGAGAATGATATTTGAGCTCTTGGTTCTCCACTTTACTTGAATGGATATAAAATAAAATATAAAGAAACTAGAGAGCGTTTACCAACTAGAGAAAATGATTGTAGTGTTGATTGCAATATCCATAATTAACACTAGTAACTAAAGAGAGTAAAAGAATATCACAGTTGTACATTTGCGTCAAACATTGATTCCTGAGTACTCATTATTATGCGTTTTTAACAATTATCTTCCTTGTAATCAACAGGCTTCAGTGGCTCATAAATAGAATAAGAAGTATCTGACTAGATCAAAGGGTCTTTTGGTTCAAATTCTAGCTAAGTTAGTGACAAAATGAGTACATGACCTATGAGCCTTTAATTATTGCATAAATACACAAACATTACCGTGTCAATCATATTTACATTGAATACTTAATTGAACTATGACCCTCAATACATTGAGTACTCACTCAAATATGACTGTGGGCAATAATTACATTTGAACACTCATCTCAAAATGTATGACCGATTTCACTAGGTGAACCAAAATGTATGCCTCGGTGTAATGAGCTAACGATCCCATATCATTACGTGTAATGGTATATACGAACCTGTGATTACGTGTAATGAGTATACAGACCCTGTCATTACTGTGTATGAGTATGTACCTGTCATTAAGAAGTGATGGTATAATGACAGTGATAGGTATCGGAACAATGGACTTTGTTATGACGT
>NW_024537001.1:0-6964 GCF_016097555.1 Gigantopelta aegis | reverse complement strand
TAGGGAGAGTTAGAGATAGGTTGTGGCAGGCGACCGAACTGGCTAGGAAGCATCTGAGCTATGCTCAGAGCAAAATAAAATCAGTGTTTGATAGGAAGGCTAAGACTCGGGAATTTAAACCAGGGGATAAAGTGCTGCTGTACCTTCCCATTAAACGGGGTTCATTACAGAACCGGTATTTCGGTCCCTATGTTGTGCACAAACGGGTTAATGAGACAGGGTATGTGATAAACACTCCTGATAGGGTTAGGTATTGTCACATCAATTTGCTAAAAGGTTATTTTGACAGACTGCCGATAGTTCCAGTGCTACCTGTCCAAATTGAGAGTCACTCAATTTCCTGTGATGACGTCAAGACTGCAGAGATCAAATTAACCAACAGCCAGATTCTAGCAGACTTGAGTTCCTATCTACAGCACCTTGACAGCCCCCAGCGAGCAAAGTTGACTACGTTGATACAAGACAATGTTTCCATTTGTCAGGACCTTCCAACGGTTACCAACACCTTAAGCCAGGATGTGCGCTTGGAACCCAACGCTACACCGATTCGACAGCATGCCTATCGGAGGAAACCTGGAAAACGTGCGACACTGAAAAAGAAGGAAACGAAGTTCCAGTGGTCAGATGAATGCGAGAAGTCATTCAACCGTCTCAAGCAGATGCGCTCCTCGTCTCCCGTGATGGCAGCACCAGACTACCGAATGCCTTTCAAGCTGGCTGTGGATGCCAGTGACGTGGGAGCTGGAGCTGTGCTGTTCCAGGAAGACGAAAATGGACTGGACCATCCTGTAAGTTTCTTCTCCAAAAAGTTTGACAAACACCAGGTGAACTATTCCACTATAGAGAAGGAAGCCTTGGCCATGGTACAAGCTCTGAAGCATTTTCAGATCTACGTGAAATCGGCAGTGCATCAAGTGGTGGTCTTTACTGATCATAATCCGCTTACCTTCATTCACAGAATGAAAGCCACCAATCAGAGAGTTTTGAGATGGAGTCTTCTTCTGCAGGAATTCCCAATTACCACTGAACATATCAAGGGTACATCCGATGTAATCGCTGATGCCTTGTCCCGAAGTTGAACGTTGTGATAATGTGTTGACGTTCTTGATTTCTGTTTTGTTTTTATATATTGTATTGTATACCAGGGACTCAGAGACTCAGTGTGATTACTGGTAGTCACCTTGTTACTATGTGTTAGTTATAAATGCCCGGATGCGTCGGTTAACGCACTGTTTGTTTTAATGTAGTATATTTTCCTATTCCTAGAGTAGAGGAAATATCCTTTTTGAGGTGGTGTGTGTGTGACGGAACATGCTCTTAATTTTTTTTCGCCTGTGGCGATATTAATTGCTTTAGAGGGCCGTGTGTAGTTCCAATACAGATCCAGACCAGGTGCCGAGGCCATGTGGCCAGTATTTACGTAATACCTCCGCGAGTGCGGTTTTTACGACCGTGATTCTAGCGAACTGGCGACGCCAGTCTAGGCTTGTAAGAAAAAATATCGCTTGGTCGCTGTGGAAATATACACATCATAAGATTCGGTATTATAGGATCCCCGTGACATGTCCTATCCTGTCTGAGGGGTGGTGCATAAAATGATCCCTTGCTACTAATGCCAAAAAAAAAAAAAAAAAAAAAAAAAAAGGTAGCGGGTTTCCTATGCGTCCAAATTACCAAATGTTTGACATCTAATAGCCGATGATTAATAAATCAATGTGCTCTAGTGGTATCGTTAAAAGAATTTGTTTTAACTTACGTCAAACACAAGAACCAATTTAACGAGCGACTGCGTTAGCTCGCGCTACTGAACATGTCAGTTTTATTAGCGCAGAAACATCCGGTTTGCCCTTTCACCGAATGACAATCCGTTAGCGTATACGATAGACGTACTTGACAGATATTGTACTTAGGAGAACGACGATTAATTTAGTAGTACTAGTGTAATACGGTCAAGCCATCTCGTATGAGATATATCTGTGAACTGTGAGATTTCGGTTGACGTAAGACTAATAAGTGGCGGACCAAGCGAGAATATGGTGGTGGTGCAGAGGTGATGACCATGACTCCCTCTAGCTGGAAGGAAGGACGAAAATGTTTTATTTAACGACTCACTCAACACATTTTATTTACGGTTATATGAAAAGGAAAGGGAATGTTTTATTTAGCGACGCACTCAACAATTTTTATTTACGTTATACGGCGTCGGACTTATGGTTGAGGACCACTCAGATATTGAGAGAGGAAACCCGCTGTCGTCACTTCATGGGGTACTCTTTCGCGATTATCAGCAAGGGAATTTTTTATATGCACCATCCCACAGATAGGGTAGTACATACCACGGCCTTTTTTTTACACCAGTTGTGGAGCACTGGCTGGAACGAGAAATAGCCCAATAGGCCCACCGACGGAAATCGGTCCTAGATCTATCGCGCATCAGGCGAGCCATGTACCACTGAGCTATGTATCCCCCTATGTATTAGAAGAAAATATATAAAACTATATGATAGAATTCATCCTAGCGTTTTTAAAATGAAAGGTATGCTGTCATTATATAATGAACCATTATTAAAAAAAAGAACTAGCTATTTTTATTAAAATATTATCTAGTTTTTAGCTTTTTATTGCATATCTTGTGTCCTATGTTAACTATAGATACTTCCATGTTGACGCCTGTTCTTGTATGGGGCGGGACGTAACCCAGTGGTCAAACGCTCGGGATCGATCCCCGTCGGTGGGCCCATTGGTCTATTTCTCGTTCCAGCCAGTGCACTACGACTGGTATATCAAAGGTCGTGGTAAGTGCTTTCCTGTCTGTGGGATGGTGCATATAAAAGATCCTTTGCTACTAATGGAAAAAATGTAGCGGGTTTCCTCTGTGGTCATGTGATTGACATCCAATAGCCAATGATTAATAAATCAATGTGTTCTAGCGGTGTCGTTAAACAAAATCAAAAATAAAAATAAAATTGTCATGTATGTTAATCATGTGTTTGAATTGTCCTCTTGTTACACATTGTAATGTGTCTGAGTGTTGTTTAAAACATCTCAAATGGGGTAGCGCCTCTTGGTGATGATCGAAGTTTCCCCAAGACTTTTCGTGGAGCCAGCATGAACTGTGTTCCACACAGCTCTGAATCTCTAGCCTCATACCTATAGTTCTTTCCACAGGGAACGCTTTTTTTATACTATTGAATTTACTACAAGTTATTTATTTCTGACCAGATTTTTTTTCCTTCTAAATTGCACACAGAAATAGTAAAAACACAGTTGCTATTTTCAGAACACTTTGATTTTTCTTCTTGCGTCAGTTTCCTCTAGAATGAATGAATGAATGAATGAGTGAATGAATGAATGAATAAATGAATGAATGAATAATGAATGGAGGAATTGATGAATAAATAAAAGCATGAATGAATTAATTAATGGAGGAATGAATGAATGAATGAAGAAAGGAAGGAAGGAAGAAGGGAATGTTTAACGACGTCACCAAAATACATACCTGCTATTGCGTGAGAGAATCTTCCCTGGATATATCTTTGTTGACACTGAACTCCTTTTGGGTCATTTTACTATCCAACACATGAGGTTTTCCCACCTACTATCCCGGGGAGGGGTGTATGTGTGTGGGGAGGGGGGGGGGATCCCCAAACGACACGCCGAGAGCTCTGCCATCACCTCTGCACGACCAACTCCAAAGTTCAAACACGTTTTACAAAAAAAAGAGTGTTTTTATTCGCTCTGTCCCCATCAATAAATCCAGCTAGTGAACCATTATCAGGTTCTAATAATTTGGGTTGGTAAGAACCCAATGCCCAAAGGTTCCAGCATGGAGCTACCTTTCGATAAACTAAGTCAACTCAACCAATTAGCTCCATTTTCAATTTCCATGAACCGTTCTAAATTATGCGTCAAAATTACCTTCAAGAAATTACGCAACATCTTTTTATTTGACTTTAAACCTACGGGACATTTGCAAATTCAATATCAGCAAAACCAACCCTCGGCCGCGACGAACCGTGATTGGGCTGTTTGTGCTTCCCTGCACATGCCAGGGCGGCGACCCCCTCTCCTGTGAACGGACTCGAGTCTTGCTAGACTCGCCCCGTGCCCGAGTACTCGAGTACTCGTAGAGACCCTAGTCTGTGGGTAAATCTATGAGTATACTATCGTATCTGCTGGAAACTACACATTGTTTAACTTAAGGGGACACGCCCTAGTTGTTAACCATTACGCCGTTGTTTTTCGCTATTAAACCCATTTTCTCACAAATAAAATTGCACTTTACTTACATTTTATTATTTAGAATATACATTTCCATTCACCTGAAGTGTTTTTTGGTGATCCTGGTAATCCTGGTGTTTGTAATACCACAAAATGCATTTTTCGTATTTCTTAAAAACGCACGCGCGTCTGAGAAAAAACCCGTTGAGCAGACAAGGTCTAATCTATTTTTAGAGGGGATCTTCCCGTTTCAACGTCACAGACGTTGAAATACCACGTGACCGTTATCATTTTGGTCCGGTTTGTTTTCTCGTGCACGGTTGGTGCAATTAACATCCGATTTGTTTGTCGTTCATTTGTGAGGTTTTTCTTCACAGTTCGTGAACATTTTCATTAACAATAAAGTTCAGACAAGTATCTCAATACAAAACGTTACAAACCCTTAAAACCAATAATTTTGCTAAGTCTTACGATATCTGGAGAGGGGATACAACCTTGGGGGGGGGGGGGGGGGGGAGGGGCACAAGATATATTGTTACCTTTATTTAAATAGAGTAGGAAAAAAAAAAAAAAAAAACCTTACATTTTCGTCCTTGGGAGGGGGAAGTGCCTCCCAACCTCTGGTTCCTACAGACTGTACTACTACTACTACTACTACTACTACTACTACTACTACTACTACTACTACTACTACCACCACCAACAATAATAAACGGTGCATCTAATTGCGGTTTATATATAAAATTTATTATTTCAAATACTGTAGTATAGTCAACATAGTCAGTGACGGACTATCATTGTCGTCTTATTCCGATTCAAGTATCATGATTGCTGCAGCAGCCACTTCCTCAACAGAAGCACCCATGTTGGTAAAGTAACGTTCTGTTCCAAACTCATTCCTTTCGCTGTCCAGGACAGAACAGTTGGAACATGCCCAGAAGAGGTGAAAGGAACGCACTCCAAGTCTGTGTGCACTCTGAGAAATTTGTCGTGACATAGGCATTTCTGTGCCGGTGACATCTACCGGTGACATCAGAAAACTAACTTTCAAAATTATTTCAAGTAATTGGGTCACGGGGATTCCCATGGTATTTATCGATATAAAACCTGCTTTTTCACTCTATTTTATAAAAACGTGATCTAAATGTGTTTCAGTTTTGTAGATTAACAAAAATTTGAATTAATTTTCGCGGGCTGAAACTAGGGCGTGTGACTTTAAACATGAGCAAACCGAGTCCTGATGACGCAATATGACATCATATTTGCATCATAACATCACGGCACGTCATAATATATTTTTAACAAGATACTTTGATTCTTTGGTATCATATTTCTATCTACTTATAATATTTTTATGGGATCTAATGTCAACCGTTTACAAAACAGAGGCCTCAAAGATTATGTTGGCCGCCATATTGGATTTAGGTAATTAACACCTTTTTCCGATATCAGATTTTAGATATAATGTTCAGTGGGGTCAGGTCAACAATATAAAACAAAACAAAATTCTTCTGTTGCCATTTGTTAAGGGTTGAGTCATATTTTTTCTGGCCTGCGTCCACAAGACTCGACAATGGTGTATTCGATCTTTCTGAACGGGGAATAGGAGGAAGGTCTCATTGCGCTGGTGGTGAAGTAACCATGGTTACGGTGACGTTTCACGGTGTCATCGCGCGAATTGTCGTAAGCCCATTTGGCAGACTGCCACTCGTCCACCTTTACGAAACTTTTGTAGCACCCGACGATTGGGTTGGTGAATCCCATGAACAGCGACAAGTCGGTTCCTTCCAGTTCATACTCCAGTCCTCCACCCACTCCCGTGAAAATGGCGCGCTGTTTGGTGGCGACAAACGCGATGCTTCCGGTACCAGGCTCGATAACCAATGGCTGGGGAGAAACAAACCAAGTGCCTTCTCGGAAGTACTCGTCCTTAAAGTGAAGATTTCGGTCAGTTCCGTTGATGATCGCGAGTTCCAGCGAACGGAATCGGCTTCTGAAGTCTGCTTCTCCGAAGTTGCCGTAACAGCGTATGGCGGAAGACAGCAGGTTTGGTATGCATCGCATCACGTCTTTTCCCGCCCAAATGGCTTCTCTGACGTCATCATTCGCCTCGGACGTGAAGGCGTGTGTGTGTTTCCTGTTGAGAAATTAATGACGCAGTCATTTTTGTTTCACTGGCGTAGGAAACTGGTGGGGGGGGGGGGGGGAGTAGGGATGGAGAAAGGGGGCATGTGACCCCCACTTTGTAGCAGCAGCGATGGTTTCTATAAATTTATACATGTGTACAGTACAACTCAACAGGCGTAGGCACTGAGGTTTTGGATGACACCCTCCCCCCCCCCCAACACACACACACACATACAGACACACACACACACATACAGACACACACACACACACACACACACACACACACACACACCAAACGCTGAGGCTAAAACATTGGTGTTGTTTTTTTATGAGTAAAGTGTGACATTAGACTATTTAGGTGTTAAGAGAAGATGAAGGCAAAAGGGTCCGCTAGGTTCATAGGCTATTTGAACCCCACCCCCAGGTTCAGATCATGTTACACCCCCTGAAAACACAAGACAGTCTTTATTGCAACCTTCGTGTGTATACACTTGGTAAGGGGAATCGTCTTTCAGTCCATAAGGAACGATATTAGGAATGGGCGGGAGTACAACCTCTGGTACAGTCTCTTGCTGGAGTGGGGGTGAGAGGTGGGTGCACAAACCGGACTTTA
>NW_024537000.1:0-8792 GCF_016097555.1 Gigantopelta aegis | reverse complement strand
GGTAGTCTGTGTCAGTCAAGGTGAGTCGTGTCTAATTTATATTACCGGTATTGTTCTGGGGTGTGCATGTAGTTCACTGGTAGTCTGTGCAAGTCAAGGTGAGTCATGTCTAATTTATATTATTGTTGTGGGGTGTGCATGTAGTTCACTGGTAGGCTATACCAGTCAAGGTGAGTCGGTGTCTAATTTATATTATTGTTCTGGGGTGTGCATGTAGTTCACTGGTAGTCTGACAGGTGAGTCATGTCTAATTTATATTATTGTTGTGGGGTGTGCATGTAGTTCACTGGTAGGCTATACCAGTCAAGGTGAGTCGGTGTCTAATTTATATTATTGTTCTGGGGTGTGCATGTAGTTCACTGGTAGGCTATACCAGTCAAGGTGAGTCGGTGTCTAATTTATATTATTGTTCTGGGGTGTGCATGTAGTTCACTGGTAGTCTGTGTCAGTCACAGTCAGTCATGTCTAATTTATATTATTGTTGTGGGGTGTGCATGTAGTTCACTGGTAGTCTATGCCAGTCAAGGTGAGTCATGTCTAATTTATATTATTGTTCTGGGGTGTGCATGTAGTTCACTGGTAGTCTGTGTCAGTCAAGGTGAGTCATGTCTAATTTATATTATTGTTGTGGGGTGTGCATGTAGTTCACTGGTAGTCTGTGTCAGTCAAGGTGAGTCATGTCTAATTTATATTATTGTTCTGGGGTGTGCATGTAGTCACTGGTAGTCTGTGCCTGAGGTGTATTAGGTCATGGGATCAATACCTCTTGGTGGACCCACCCTCTGTCCTGGACTGACTCCCTGGCCATGCCCAAGTCCCGGCCTGAGATGGACGTTCCTGAACCTTTAGTGGATATGGACACGTTAAAATCGTTCCCATTGCCATTCGGTGGACCCATCAGGTTTATAAACCATTTGAAGCTGTGCCACAGGACTTGTACCTAAAAAATCATGTCATGTGCTCAAGTGGCAGTAGTATCTGAACCAAGTGGGAAAAATCCATATATATACAATATATAATATATATTGGGCTATATATATTGAACACCAAATGGCCATTGTTTAAACATGGGCTATGTTAGGGTTGGGAATGAATGGAATTTCATCATCGATTGTTGGTTATAATCAGTTTGCACCAATCAATCAACTTCAGATTACACAATTAGTTAGAATTATACGAACATCAGAAGGATTTGAATTGTAAGCACCATGCATCTGTTGTGTTTACTGGAATAAAACGTACGAATCTCTAATTTTACCTTTAATAACTGTTTAATATCTTTATGTACACATAAAAACAAACATCAACACCAACCAATGGCGTAGCCAGCATGAGGTAGACGAGGCGCTTGCCTGGTCTGGAATTTCCCAAGATTTATTTTATTTTTCCCATGACACTGATATTTATTTTAAAGGTCTGGGTTTGACTCGGCGTTTTTTCCTCTCTGGTTACGCCCCAGCCAACACCAACATATTTACATAAATTCCGTCATCTAAACTGGAAGAAGAAATATGGTTGACATTTTCCGAGACAATCGATTGATCAGTTTTCTATTATAATCGATCAGTGGAACATCACTAGGCTAAGTCGTTATATAAACATTCCTTTCCTTGTTACAATATTTGGTGTGTGTTAGTATTGGCTGTATACTACCAAATCAAATCCCATAGACGACAATAGTAACATATGTGGCTAAAACTCCTACCTGCAACGTATCAATCGATATAAACACCACGGACATAAATACTACCACCCCTCACCGTTAAAGTGAATCACAAAAAAATGTTTGTCAAGCTGCTCATTTCTGAGATAACGGATAGCGTCTGTGACTACCCTACTTCCACACAAAATTTGAGTACTTTTTTTTACAGGTACCCCATACATGTTCCAAGCACAAGGCTACTTGACACAGTGGTACTAGATGAAATAAAATTGCATACATTTTTAGCCCAGATGAAACTAATTGTTTTTACAACCAACACACACATTTATAACCAATCACAGGACTTGTGGTGTTCACTTCTCTATCAAAAGTTTGGTGCACCTCGAACTTTGACTCAGCCGGAAGTTATTTGGTTTAGTACTACCTATATTTGTAGAGCGAATGTGTTTTGTCTCATTTTCAAGACCCAAAACTTGCATTTACCCTAAGTTATATATGTAACCATAGTTCACAAAGACCGATAATGTCATTAAACAAACATGGTTTCCTTTTTATGGTGTATCAGCTGGGACTTGGTAGAAATTATAATATCTGTAATATTATTATAATTTTTAATAAATATTATTTAGATTTGCAGACTTTTTCAAGTTTGCGGGGGAACATAGCTCAGTGATACAGCGCTCGCCTGATGGCCGATTGATCTAGGATCAATCCCCGTCGGTGGGACCATTGGGCTATTTCTCATTCCAGCCAGTGCTCCACAGCTGGTGTAACAAAGGCCGTAGTATGTACTACCCTGTCTGTGGGATGGTGCATATAAAAGATCCCTCGCTGCTAATCAGAAAGAGTAGCCCATGAAATGGCAACAACAGGTTTCCTCTCTCAATATTTGTGTGGTCCTTAACCATATGTCAGACGCCATATAACCGTAAATAAAATGTGTTGAGTGTGTCATCAAATCAAACATTTCTATTGAGTGCTTGCTAGAGGTGCTTGCGTTGCAGAATCGAACCACCTCAATGGATCCATTCAGCTGATTGGGTTTTTTCTCGTTCCAACCAGTGCACCACAACTGGACAAAGGCCGTGGTATGTCTTTTCCTGTCTGTGGGAAAGTGCATATAAAAGATCCCTTGCTGCATTAGAAAAAATGTAGCGGGTTTCCTTTGATGATTACGAGTCAGAATTACCAAATGTTTGAAATCCAATAGCCAATGATTAATTAATCGATGTGCTCCAGTGGTGTCGTTAAACAAAACAAACTTTTTAACTTTTCCTTCCTTTTAAATTATTTATTTTCAGGAAGTGAATGGGACTAAATAATATTGTCAAAGGTGAAATGCATTCGCTTTTTGCACCCTTATTGTGGTTTCATACACAATAAATGTAACATATCTTATCTTATTTTTACATTAATTCCATATTTTATAAATAGTACAACTTTTTAAGTACAAGATTTTCTTAAAACACTGTGATCTCGATGTACGCTAGTTGGGTTACAGAGAAATATGTGCACTCGAGTGAGTACTAGTAATTTTTACTTGTGCACTTTGTTTGGTGTGCATGCTTTGTACTCAATCATACTGGAACAAATAAAATGTTGTCATGTTGTTGTTCCTTCTTTGCAACTAATGCAAGATTACGAAACTTGCCGATTAGGCGAAATGAAACTGAAAGCCCAGTGCCGGATTTATAAGGGGGCAATTGCCCAGGGCCCCCCTGCCAGAGGCACCCACCCCCACCAAGTACGGACTTCCTTTATTAAAAAAAAAAGAAGTAATAATTATGAAATGAGTTCATTTTTTTTAATTTGTCATGTAATTTAATTTCTATGTCGAGGGGCCCCTGAACCTGAAGTGCCCCAGGCCCCCCAAGGTCTAAATCCGGCCCTGCAAAAGCCACACAATCATAAATTATTTATTGTTTGAATTCAGGGGAGAATGGATCTCTTCATTATTATTAAATACAAACAATAATTAACTGCAATTAAGTTTGTGGCTTTATTTTAAATGCGGCTTATTTAAAGGTGCGGTTTATGTACAGACGAAGGTGTCGGAATTTAGTCTAAAAATAAGGGGTGCGGTTTATACACCAGTGCGTTCGATTGTTCATGACTACTAATGTCAACAGTGGTTTTTTGCCTACCAGAGCTCACGCAGTATCACGTGATCAAATCATGTGACATCACCGTAGCTTCTCCTATACTGGCTATAGGCCGGAAAATATGGTATGTAACTGTGTATTATTATCCTGTGTTCCAAAATCGTTGTTATTTTTCTTTATTTTCAGGAAGTGAATGGGACTATGTAATATTATCTACTGTTCTTCTTGTTCTGTATTTTCAGGAAGTGAATGGGACTATGTAATATTATCTACTGTTCTTATTGTTCTGTATTTTCAGGAAGTGAATGGGACTATGTAATATTATCTACTGTGCGGTCATTGCCTAGGACACAGATTGAGATTCACCCAACAAATGGTTGGATTAGAAGAAACCTGGGTTTTATATCCGACGAGAACCAAGTGAATGTGGCCATCACTAGGGCTAGGAAAGGACTGGTACTCATTGGTATGTTATATCCTCTAACGTAACCATGATATCCATGTCATAAACCCATGTGATAATTTAGTGTATTAACCTGGTTAATAATGGTTTTATATCTGATGAGAACCAAGTGAATGTGGCCATAACTAGGGCTAGGAAAGGACTGGTACTCATTGGTATGTTATATCCAGATCAATTTTGTAACCGAAAACAATCTGTATGATACTAAATAACACAACCCATTCAAACTATCGTCTTCAACATTATTTTTTCAAATTTGAGGTAATACACACTATTGTGGCCAAGTGTATAAAGTATGATCACTTCAGTTGTATCCTACACACACTATATTCACTGAATCCTTAAAGATTTACAGTTGCCATTGAATAATTATGTAACATTATATCATGTTTTGTAATGCTAAGACTGCTACCCCCTAAAAATTATGCAATGTTTGTCACCATTTTCCTGTCATTATGACATAATTTGGCCAAATTATATTGTTAGATTTTTTATCTGTTTGGTTTTGTAATAAATACTTGATAGAAAAGTATCTGTTAAAGAACAAAATAGCAATGACTGGCTGCATTTTATTTTATAAATAAAAATGAGACATATTGTTTGAAAACATTACATCACTCTACCAAACAACTCTGTCCGTCCTTCATAATGTTCATGATACTGCTCTACCACCACCCCCTGCATCCCACCCCCGAGCATTACTTAATTGTTGAACTGCCCAACATGAAAGTTGGTTGTTTTTGGTAAATTCTTCCATAGAAAACTGAATTTCTGACACTTCTACAATGAAATTCCTCAAAAAGGGATAACTGCTGACTCCTTTAGGTAATATGTTGTTTAATGTTTATCTCAAGGGCTAATGTTTGTGTAATGTTTACAGTAAACACACATGATATTGTGGATATACTTAAAAACGTTTTCAATGGTATTAGTAGATTACTCAGAAACACAAAGGATCACATTTTTAATTCACCCTAATGACCACCATAATTTTTCAGTTACGTTTTAAATAAAATATTGTGGGGTTTTTATAAGTGAAAACAATAGTTAAAAGTGCGATAGATTGTGGGATCAAGGTAGTAGTGACGTCATAGCCTGCGATGCCTTTGATATATCGTAGCACTAAGATAGCTTTGAAAATCTGTAGTCAATGTTATGATTACCATCTTTAGGTGGCTAATAAGCATGGATAATGAAAAATATAAAAACAAATTCATGTGCATGTGCAGCAATTTTAGCAAGGGGGGTCTAGACTGTAGTAAGTGAAGTTTATAGGGTGTCGAGATATGCTCCCCCAGAAAATATATTGAAAAAATATATATATTTGCTTGAGATGGGGAGGTTTCGACCCCCAAAACCCACCCACTTGTTTTTCCTTGTAGCCTATATATACATGTAATTTTTATTATATTTCATTTCAGGTAACAAGTATCTGCTAAGATGCAATAGCTTGTGGCAGCACATTCTTAAGAAGTACTCTCAGGATGGCAAGTTACTTGATGCAGACGACTTTCTTGCCATTATCAATTATGGTGTTTCAGTTTAAGAAAATTGATGAAAACGTGTGTGATTTTGTTGGACAAATTAATAGGAATGAAGATGTGACATAGTTCTTTTGAATAAATTAAAAAAAAAAATTCCAGAATCAAAAACTTGCTGTAGCAATTTGTGTTTACCACCTGTGTTGCTGATAAACAAGAAAAAGTGTTTCACAACTGTTAAATGAAATGTTTTCGTGAATCAAACTACACTTGATTTAAAAATCATGTTTTGATGTTTTTGATGTGTTTTACTGTGTGAGTTGCCCTCTAAACATCAATTATTTATCAATCAATCCACAAACAAATATCAAGCACATGATATCAAAATGGCAATCCCCGATGAATCCGTGTGAAATTCCGCATATGTTTTCATTTGTGGTATGTGCCACCCATTTTAGACATCTGCTGTTAATGTTGCCCACAATGTAAAATGTGTTTTTGTGTTTTAAAAACAATTTTTGTGTGTGTTAAGCTTAAGTGACTCACTATGTTGATATCGATGAACTATTTGATGCTTGGATAACAGTTTTGACTTACATTACAATATTGACAAGTGTCTGTGAAAAACAACATACACAAGAGATGTTGTAAATGCCAGTAAATATTTATTTATTTATTTAACTACATGTATAGAGATTATTTTATTGACTTATTGACTTTCTCTGTTTAAATTTTTTGTTTTATTCTTTGTAAAATCTACATCATATAAGTAGTATTAATAGTTATTTTAAAAATGGAGCTGTTTTTCGTTTGTATTATATTGTGTCCTAGTGATAAAGACTTGTATAATCTGCAATGCATGGAATCATAACAACATATAAACATGAGCAAACACATATTTTGTCAAATCAAAATCTTGTATGCTACAGACTGGAACAACAATGGCTGAAATATTATATGTAATTGGATGTAAGGAATGGGAACTATTACTTTGTGTAATGTAACTCATACATTGTGATGTCATAGTTACAGTGACATAATAATGCTAATATTCTTTGTATTGTCTTTTAAGATTTTTAATTTGCACACATCAGCAAAGATGGATATAATTTAGTTCTCTGAGATTTGTTAAACATTTTTGAAAAAGGCCTTGTTGCTGAACATATTAATTAGTATGTTTTTATTTTAATTATTTTACTTTTTTCGAAGGCTACTTTTCTGTAGAAATATTATGATATATTTACAAAATGAATGTTTGTATATGATGTAAACTGTTATTACAGTGATGTCAACTGATTTATGATACTAATATTATATTTGAATTACCGCGAATGTTTCCATTTTAGCGATAATGTTAACATTTGGTTTTTCGTTCGCGCTTATGTACTGTAGATTGATTTTAAGGCAATTTTTGTTAATAGGGATAGGGAATTTAGCGATTTTTAGGCATAAAATCATGCTTGACTTCTTTCTTCTTTTTTATTTAGTGGAGGAGAACAAATGTTTGTTTTAAAATGTAGTAGGATTGCATTATTATAACAATGGTGGACCATATCACATATGCACAACTTTTTGTAAAACTTGTACATGTTTCAGAACCAGTTACTTTTGAGAGAACATTTTTATAGCTTTTAGTTGTATTTTGAATTTTTGCAAGCTTTGTATTTTGAACATCTTGATCATTGAAATATAGATCACAGATAAATTCATATTTGTAACTAGGGTCTCCACGAGTACATGGGCATGGGTCGAGTCTAGGAAGACTCGAGTCCGAACATAGGACTCGAGTACCCGTATAAGGTAGAATGTAATGGTCAACTATAATACATTGGACAATGTAGGACAGTAATTTCAGTAGTAGATAATCAACAATATAAGTTACACAATAATTATATGATCATGTGCTAGTTTTTCTTTTTAAACTGGCCGTCCGTCTGCCACAAAATTGAACATATCAACTAGTTTCTAAATGCAATACAATGGCATGACTTGGCATCCATGTTCAGTGCTGGAATTAAGATACATTATGCTATTTTACTTTATCTCTTAGTCTCATCATCACCTAGTGTAAGTGTTGGGTAAGTTTGACCCTCGAGTACTTGAATCCAATATTTTGGACTCGTGGAGGCCCTATTTGTAACCATGCTTTATAGTTACAAATAATTTGATAATTTAAACTGCAACATGCTAGAAGTATAATATGTGTGATATTATTATAAATATTCTTCATTAAATGTTTGAGGTGTTTTATTATTTCATCTTTACAAATTAAAAAAGCAAGGTATAGGTATTACTTTTCTAATGGCAGTACCGGCGGCAATAAAATTTAACATTAACGTTTCACATTTAGATCAATTTTAAAAAAAACTATAGGTTCTAGGTCAGTGAAATTTGGTTTGTGATTGCACTTATGAATATTCATCACAATGCATCAAATTTTGTTTATGGTAGGTGAGACATTTAATTACACAGAATTCTTGTGAGTTATATGTTTTAATAATGGCTGTCTGATGTATTGCGATCAATTAACAACATTATTTGTTTATGGTAGGTGAGACATTTAATTACACAGAATTCTTGTGAGTTATATGTTTTAATAATGGCTGTCTGATGTATTGCGATCAATTAACAACATTATTTGTTTATGGTAGGTGAGACATTTAATTACACAGAATTCTTGTGAGTTATATGTTTTAATAATGGCTGTCTGATGTATTGCGATCAGTTAACAACATTATTTGTTTATGGTAGGTGAGACATTTAATTACACAGAATTCTTGTGAGTTATATGTTTTAATAATGGCTGTCTGATGTATTGCGATCAATTAACAACATTATTTGTTTATGGTAGGTGAGACATTTAATTACACAGAATTCTTGTGAGTTATATGTTTTAATAATGGCTGTCTGATGTATTGCGATCAATTAACAACATTATTTGTTTATGGTAGGTGAGACATTTAATTACACAGAATTCTTGTGAGTTATATGTTTTAATAATGGCTGTCTGATGTATTGCGATCAATTAACAACATTATTTGTTTATGGTAGGTGAGACATTTAATTACACAGAATTCTTGTGA
>NW_024536999.1:0-13458 GCF_016097555.1 Gigantopelta aegis | reverse complement strand
GCAAATCGCACTTTGACGGTTTGTCACCGGGTCGCACCCCGATCTCTTGGGGACCCGCGACCAGGCGAAAAACGCGGCTGCTACCGGGACCTCCCCGGTTTGTCGAACGCGAAAGCCCGTGGGGGGGCGTGCGGGCGGGGGGGGGGGGGGGAAGCCTGCCCCCCCCCGCCCGGCCCCCCGGGGCCCGATCGTCTTCGGAAAACGCAAAACCTTTTAGCGCCACAGGCGCGCGACGTGCCCCCCCCCCACACCCGGGGGGTGGGGGGCACCGCGCCCTGGTAAAAAGGGGGGGAAGACAACAAGGTCCCCTCCCCCACCCCCACCCGAACTGGTTAGGCGGCGGGGAGGGGGTGGGGGGGTGGGGACCTGGGATCGTTCCCGCGGGGGCGGGGATGGTACATTGCCGCTGCCCCGCGCCGTCGCCGTCCGACCGTTTCCGCTCCCGCCGCTCCGCCGCGAGTGATTAAAAACGGCATCTGGGTGTCCTTCAGTAGTCATATGTTGTCTCAAAGATTAACCATGCATGTTAAGTACAAACTTCCACAAGTGAAATGCGAATGCATTAGATCAGTTAGGTTCTAGACGTACAATCCTTACTTGGATAAACTGTGGCCAATTCTAGGCTATACTGCAACCAAGCTCCGACCTCGCGGGAAGAGCGTTTTTATTAGTTCAAGAACCAACCGGGTCCGCGCAAGGCGCCCGTCCAAACTTTGGTGATTGGATAACTTCGTGCGGATCCCCGGGCCATCGACCGGGAGTTCTTTCAAGTGTCGCCCTAAACTTTCTTGGTAGTCGACCCAGACCACAGGTTTTCACGGGTGGGGGGGATCGGGGTTCGATTTCCGGAGAGGGAGCTGAGAAACGGCTACCAATCCAAGGGAAGGCGCAGGCACGCAACACCACTTGGCACGGGGGGTAGTGACGAAAAAAAACTACGGGACTCTTTCGAGGCCGTATGGAGAGATGAGGTACACTTTAAATCCTTAACGTAGGAGTTCCATGGAGGGCAAGTCTGTGCCAGCAGCCGCGGTGAATTCCAGCTCCAAATAGCGTATATTAAAGTGTGTGCAGTAAAAGCTCGTAGTGGGAATCTCGGTCCACAGGTCGTGCGGCCACTGCGGTTAGTCTCAATGCACGTGCCGGGACCACCCGGCCGGTCTTCCCGTGGTGCTCTTAGCTGAGTGTGTATCGGGGCGGCACGGAAACGTTTTCACTTTGAAAAAATTAGAGTGTTCAACAGCGACGGGCTCGTTCTCGCGGCATGAAGGTTGCATGGAATAATGGAGATAGGACATCGGTTCGATTTTGTTGGTTTTCGGCCCCCGGCGCCCAAGCGAGCGGGAATGATTAACAAGGCACCGCCGGGGGCAGTTCGGCGAGTACGGCGTGTAGAGGGTAGGAAATCTTGGATAGACGTTAAGACGGACACCGTACAGCACGAAAGTATTGGTGGGTCAGGGGATGTTGTCAGTTAGGTAAGCACGAAGAGTCAGAGAGGCTTTTTTCGAAGACGCATAAGATACCGTCGGTTAGCTTATGACGCATAGAACGATGACGGACCAGCGATCCGCCACGGGCGTTGCCTTCATATGGACCCCGACGGGCAGCTTACGGGAAAACCAAAGTCTTGGGTGTCTGGGGGAAGTCAGGTTGCAAAGCTGAACTTAAAGGGAATGACGGTAAGGGCGACGCACCAGGAGTGGAGCCTGCGGCTTAATGTGAAGCCGCAAACGGCGACCGACAGAAACTCGAAACGGGTCCGCGTACACCCGCCCCTACAGGCCACTTGGACAGACTGCGATAGCTCTTTCTTGGATTAGGGGGTGGGTGGGCGATGTGGCCCCCCCCGGGTCCCGTTCTTACGTTGGGTGGAGCGATTTGTCTCGTTACGTCCGAGAAACGACGACGAGACTCTAGGGCAGAGACACCATAGCTTCGACGATCCCAACGTAGAACACAGTACGGCGCAAAGTCTTAGAGGGACAACGTGGCGTTTAGGCCACACTGAGAGTGGAGCTAATAAAGCAGGCTCTGGTGAGTTGACATTAGATGTCCGGTGGGCCGCACCGCGGAGATACACTGAAGGGAATGCAACGTGGGGACACTGCCCCGTGCACTCCGAGGGATGGTGGGGAAACCCGTGGAGTCTGCGTTCGTGAGGGGGACTGGGGACTTGTAAGGTGGTCGCCTTGGAACGAGGAGTTCCCAGGTCGAGCGCGAGGTCATAATGCTCGCGGTGATTATCGTCCCTGCCCTTGGTGAACACCGCGATCGTCGCTACTACCGATTGAACGGTTTGTGAGATACTCGCGAATTGGTCCCTTCGAGGGCAGGGGAGAGCTGCCCTCCGGCGAGGGGCCGAGAAGATGATCAAACTGATCGCCTTAGTAGGAAGAAAAAGGTCGTAACAAGGTTTCCGTAGGGGGAACCTGCGGAAGGATCAGTACCGATTGAACCGTGAATGAACAAACAAAACGAGAAAGAAAAAAAAAAAGTCACCAAAAGCAATCCGAACCGACCAGACCGACCGACCAGGAAAAAAAAGGGTGGGTGGGGTGCCCCGAGAGTACGATGGGGCGCGGGTGGCCCGCCCCTCTCGGTGTCTGCCCCACCGACCGTCCCGCATTTCTTTTTCACGGGGCGGGGTACCTGGCTCGAGGCGGCCGCGTCGTCAGGGCCGATCGGGGGGAGCTTGTATCGTCCGCTAGGCGTACGGTGGGCGAAAGTAACGATATGACTAGGGCCACGAAACCATCACCGCGCTGGGCGGGGTGGGGGGTGGGCTTGTGGCAGGGGAAACGCCCCGCACGCAACGCACCACGCACGAGCAACGCACGCACCCGCACGGTACCGTGTCGTCTCCGCCAAAAACAGAAAAGAAATAAGGTAGAAACGAATCGAACCAAAAAAAATCAAAGTTACAAACACAAAAACAAAAAACCCATATGAGATTGATGGACAACTCGGGCGGTGGATCAATCGGCTAGTGAGTCGATGAAGAGCGCAGCCACAGCCTGGCTAGCGTGAAGATTAATGTGAATTGCAGGCCAACATTGAGCAATCACGATACCAAGGTTGAACGCACACTTTGCGGCTGCCTCGGGTCAGTCCCGGGGCCAAAACGCCACATGAGGGTGACTGAGCCATCGGACTATTGGCTTTCGATCGGAACAGCAAATCGCCTGGTTCGGGCATCGAGAGTATAAGGGCTCGGTCGCCGGCGCAAGGCTGGGCTCGTCCAAGGCAAGGTCCTCGGTTCGCCTCAAGGTGCAGACCAGAGCGTGCAAAAAAGTAAAGCTCGTCCGCCACGCTGCCGGAGGGCGGGCCTCGCGCCGCGCGCGCTCGTCATCGTGCCGTGTGGGGGACAAAAGAAGGAACCGGAAGGGGGGAAAAAGCAAAAGCAAAAAAAAGAAGGGGAAAGAAAAAAAGACGGAGAGAGGGAAAAAAAAAAAGGAAAAAGAAAAACGTCGGCACAGTCAGCAGGGCCACCACCAACGAAGAGCGAACGCAAATTCGACCCATCCGGATTTTAAATCCGAAAAATCACGTCGGGCCCACTTTACAGCACGAGACCTACCAAAAATTCGCCCCATGCCAATTTAAGCCAAGGAAAATCATATCAACGAGAAAACTTAAGCGTGACCAATAAGGACCCTAAAGGGAAAAAGAGGAATGCTACACGAAACAAGGATTCCCTCAGTAACGGCGAGATGAAGGCGGGAAGAGATCCCAGTACACAGCGCCAGATCCCGCAGCTTGCGCTGGCCTGCGGGAGCCTGTGGACTGTGTAAAGTGGGGGGGACGCCACCGACGCGTACGACGGGTCATGGTATGATAGACTTGCGGGAAAACAGGCCGCAAGTCCTCCTGATCGGATTTACAAGGCCGTCTCTCCACCGACGGTGGGAGGTCAGGCCTTTACCGGGCGCCTGGGAATCCCACGGGCGGGGGATACTCGTCGGCCGAATAGGCTCTAGCGTCCAAGAGTCGGGTTTGTTCAGACGATAGAGAATAGCAACTGAGTAAGGGGGGCTCGCGCAAAAGTGGGTGTGGTAAACTCCAATCTAAGGGAAATAATAAATGAAACGCACGAGGTCCGATAGCGGACAAGTACCGTGAGGGAACAAGTTGAAAAGACGAACTGTTGAAGAGAGAGGTCAAGAGTACGTGAAACCGCCTAGAGGGGTAAGAACGGGTCGGGGCCCGCATAGTCTGGCCCGCCGGAATTTCAGACAATCGTCCCCGTCCGCCAGGCACCCGGGCAACCGGGGTCCGTCGCGAGATGGGCTCGAACACACATCGAACACCCGGGGCCGTTCGTCGACGGCGGCGCGCGGAAAGCGCGTTGCAGCCTTTCCGGCGGGCAGAGCGCCACGATCGGTTCTCCGGCAGCCAGAAGGCGCGTCTGGAAGGTGGCCCCACGGGCGGGTCTCCGCCCTTCGCGGGCGGATGTCACCTCGTCTCGGGGGGGATCTTACAGCCGGCCGCGCGACTCGGCGTACACCGGCCTGCCGCGGGGACAGCGAGGAACGGCCGTCCCCTCTGAACACTGGCGTCTCCGGCTCTCCACGCACGTTCTCATTTCAGCGACCAGGTGGATCTGACGTGGGGCAACCGTGCCACCTGACCGCGTGCGGCCGGAGCGATCTCACCGTGGTAGAGTGTGCCACCGGCGGGGGCTCGGGATGGCGGTGGCGAATCGGTCGGCAACCCACCCGGCCGTCTTGAACACGGACCAAGGAGTCTAACATGTGCGCGAGTCAAACGGGGCTCGTCGAAACCCAGGGGCCGCAATGAAAGTGAAGGCGGCCCTCGTCGGGTCGGCCACTCGGTGGGATCCCCCGTCCCTCGTTCGGCGCGGGGGGCGCACCACCGGCCCGTCTCGTCCCGCACGCGTCGGTGAGGCGGAGCAAAGGAGCGCACACGTTGGGACCCGAAAAGGACTGGATGAACTCTGCCTGAGCAGGACGGTACGCGAAAGCCGGGAGGAAACTCTGGTGGAAGTCCGCAGCGATTCTGACGTGCAAAATCGAGTCGTCAGACTTGGGTATAGGGGCGAAAGGACTAATCTGAAACCATCTAGTAGCTGGTTCGCCTCCGAAGTTTCCCTCAGGATAGCTGGCACTCGCCGAGACGAAGTTTTTTCCGTCCCTGTAAAGCGAATGACTAGAGGCCTTGGGGGACGAAACGTCCTCAACACCTATTCTTGTCAAACTTTAAAGTGGGTTAGAAGCCCGGCTCGCGCTCAAGCACGAAACACGGGTGGAGCGCTGAACGGGGGCATTGGAATTCGAGTGCCAAGTGGGCCACTTTTGGTAAGCAGAAAACTGGCGCTGCTGGGTGGGATGAACCCAAACGTCAGGTAAGGCGGCCAAACGCTGACGACTCATCAGACACCACCATAAAAAGGGTTGGTTGATATAGACAGCAGAAGGACGGGTGGCCATGGGAAGTCGGGAATCCGACTAAGGACGTGTTGTAAAACAAGGATCTCACCTGCCGAATGGTGCAACCAGCCCCTGAAAATGGATGGCGACTGTAGAGCCGTCGGGCCTATACCGGGACCCGTCCGGGGCAATACGAGCACCACACGGTACCATGCCCGGACGAGTAGGAGGGTCGCCAGTGGTGAGCACTGAAGCTTCGGGCGCGCGAGCCCGGGTGGAGCCGCGCCACGGGGTGCAGATTTGGTTGGTGGGTAGTGCCTAGCACATATTCAAACGAGAACTTTGAAGACTCGAAGTGGGAAGAAGGGTTCCATGTGAACAGCCAGTTGAACATGGGTCAGTCGGCCCTAAGAGGATAGGAGAGCTCCGTTCTGAAACGGGGGGCAATGCCTTGCTCGAAAAAAAAAAAACCCTGTTTTGCCCGTATTCCAGTCGAAAGGGAGGATCGGGGTCAATATTTCCCGAAACCTGGACACGGAGATTGGCCCGCAAGGGTCCGCGAGTGCGGTAACGCAAACGAAACGAGTCGGAGACGTTCGGCGAGGGCCCCGGGAAGAGTTCTCTTTTCTTTGTAAGGGACCCAATCCATGGAATCGGCTTGCCCGGAGATAGGGAAAAGGGGTTCCCGTAAAGCACCGCGGCTCTTGCGGTGTGCTCCGGTGCGCTCTCGCCGGCCCTTGAAAATCCGACGGAGACTCGTGATTCTCGTGCCAGGCCGTACCCCATATCCGCAGCAGGGTCTCCAAGGTTAACAGCCTCTAGTCGATTGCAACAATGTAGGTAAGGGAAGTCGGCAAATTTTGGATCCGTAACTTCGGGACAAGGATTGGCTTCTGAGGGCTGGGCCAGTCGGGCTGGGAAGTACGAAGCGGGGACTGGGAAGGGCACGGGCTGGGCGAGGCATGCCGCTCTCCCTGGTCGCGTCGTCCCTCTCCGCTCTTGGTTCTCTCTCGCCCGGTTGTTCCTGGCGTGTCGGCCGTTCGGCGGGTTCGCGCTCGTCGGGTGCCTCTCGTCGGGTTTCGGCCGGGGCCGGGGGCGTTCCGTCGGGGCGGTCTGGGCAGCGCGGCCACTCGGGGGGGGGAGGGGGGGTGGCGTGCTCGGGATCGAGCTCGGAACCGTTGCTTCAACCTTCCCGTGGACCTGCCTCAGCTATGCGGCGGCGCCCCGTGCGTCGTCCCCGTGTCGGCTGGCATTCAACAGGCAAGACTCAGAAACTGGTACGGACCAGGGGAAATCGCGACTGGTGCTAATTTAAAACAAAGCATTGCGATGGCCGTCCACCGGTTGTTGACGCAATGTGATTTATGCCCAGTGCTCTGAATGTCCAAAGCTGAAGAAATTCAAAAAAGGAGCGCGGGTAAAACGGCGGGAGAGTAACTATGACTCTCTTAAGGTAGGCCAGAATGCCCGTCATCTAAAGATTAGTGGACGCGCAAATGCGAATGGATTAACGAGATTCCCCGCACTGCGTCCCTATCTACCGAGGCAGAGAAACCAGCAGCCCAAGGGAACGGGGACTTGGCAGAATCGGCGGGAGAAAGAAGACCCTGTTGAGCTTGACTTTAGTCCGACTCTGGTGAGGAGACATGGAGAGGTGTAGCATAGGTGGGAGCTTACGCGGCGCAATTGAAATACCACTACTTTTATCGTTTCTTTACTTATTCGGTTCGAGCGGAGAGATCGGGGCGCAAGCCCCTTGCTTTCTGGAGTTAAGCCCCCGACCGGTCGTTCGCCGGGGGGCGATCCGCACCGAACGACAGTGTCAGGCGCGGGAGGTTTTGACTGGGGAGGTACATCTGTCAAACCGGTTGAACGCAGGTGTCCTAAGGTGAGCTCAGCGAGGACGGAAACCTCGCGTAGAGCAAAAGGGCAAAAGCTCACTTGATTTTGAATTTTCAGTACGAATACAGACCGGTGAAAGCGTTGGCCTAATCGATCCTTTTGACGTTAAGAGTTTTAAGCAAGAGGTGTCAGAAAAGTTACACACGGATAACTGGCTTGTGGCAGCCAGCGTTCATAGCGACGTTGCTTTTTGATCCTTCGATGTCGGCTATTTCCTATCATTGTGAAGCAGAATTCACAAGCGTTGGATGGTTCACCCACTAATAGGGAACGCTGAGATGGGGTTTAGACCGTCGTGAGTACAGGTTAGTTTTACCCTACCGCATGACAAGTCGTTTGCAACGGTAATCCTGCCTCAGTACGAGGAGGAACCGCAGGTTCAGACATTTGGTTTTATGTGCTTGGCTGATAAGCCAATGGTGCGAGGCTACCATCTGGGGGATTATGACTGAACGCCTCTAAGTCAGAATTCCCGCCCCGAAAAATGTAACGATACTCTTGCGCGCCCCGTGCCTCGGGAGGCAACGTATATGCGTGTGCGCCTTCGCACTTCCCGTCGCCCTCGGGGCTGGACGGGCGGCCGGCCCGGTGGTCCTAGCCACAGCAAGGGACCGTTTCACGCCGCCTCGCCGAGCAGTGCCGGCCTTGTGGGGTCCGTCCGAATATCCATCCCATGCGCAAAGTGGAGGCGTTAAATCATTCGCAGACGACTTAGTTCTCCGGTCGGGGTGTCCGTACTTAGGTAGACGCAGCCACCTCCCTGCGATCTATTGAGGACTTAGCCTTTGACCAGGAGATTTGTCCGCTACAGAAGGGCACATCCCCACGGGTTCGCGCTGGGCCGGTTCTTCGCCTTCGCAGGCGGTCGTGCTCTTCGGGTTTTTTTGTTGTTGTGTTTTTTGTTTTTTTTTGTTTTTTTTTGGCAGCGACGAGCCGGGATGGGACACACCGAGAGTACACGAAGTCACAAGACCACAAAAGAGCACAAAGAGCACAAGCACCACAAGAGCACCAAGACCCAAAGAAGCACAAGACCACAAAGAGCAATAAGAGTTGTAACAGTATAAATACAGAGTTACACTAAGAGTTGTAACAGTATATAAGGAGGTATAAATAAGAGCGTGTAAGAGTTGTGTGGCAAGAAAGTGGAGTAAAGTGTAAAAGCAAAGAGTGGAAAAACCACAGAAAGAAACAAGATAACACATCTGAAAGGTAGCAACAGGAGCACGTGTACGCATGTTCAAATCATTTGGCAGACGACCGAGAGTCTCGAATCGGGGGTTGTAGTCCTCCACTTGCGATCTCCGAAACTAGCCTTTGACAGGACTGTGTCCGCTACAGATGGGCACATCCCAATTCTCAGGGTTTCGGTTCGTTTAGCAGGCGGGTCGTGCTCTTCGAGGTCTTGTTGTTTTGTTTTTTTTGGTTTTTGTTTATCTTCCGTTATTTTGTTTTGTTTTTGGCATCGACGAGCGGGATCGGGGGACCACAACCGATAGTATAAGATCATAAGAGAATAATAATAAGAGTATGACTACGAGTGTAACAGTAAATAAGAGTATAACTAAGAGCTGTAAGAGTTGTAAAAGTGGAGTAAAGGTAAAAGCAAAGTGGGAAAAAACACAGAAAGAAAACACATCTTCCGGAAGACTGAGGACGGTGTACGCAGTCAAATCATGGGCAGACGAACCGAGTTCTCCGATCGGGTGTGTCGTCCTACTGCGATCTCTCGGAAACTTAGCCTTGACAGGAGATGTGTCGCACACAAGATGGGCCACTCCCCACTTCTCAGGGTTTGGTCGTCGCAGGCGGTCGTGCTATTCGTTTTTGGCAGCGACGAAGACGGGAGGGACACCTAAAAAAAAAAGACAGTTAAAGTAAAGTTAAAGTGAAAGGTAAATTTAACGTAAGTTAACGTTAACGTAAAGTAACGTTAAAGTTAACGTAAAAGTAAAGTAAGTAAAAACAAGGTAAAGTGTAAAAAAAAGTTAACGTAAAGGTAAAGTTAAAGTGAAAGTTAAAGTATAAAAAAAGAAAAAAGTAAAGTGGTAAAAATGGTAAAGTGTTTAACAAGCTAAAGTGTAAAAAAATAACAAAATAAATAAATAAATAAATAAATAAAATAAATAAATAAACACATAACCATGTCATAAGTAAAGCTCTTTAAACTAAAAAGTGAACTCTATTTTCAAACATTGCTATTTCTTAACACGAAATTCATACTCAACATTAGCGGGAAATCCTATGGTGGTCGTGTTTTTTTTGTTTTTTTCTTTTCCTTTTTTCACCCTAAATAGCGAATGAGAGAATGACAATTGGTACGATCATAATACACTTATATTAATTTTTGCATTTTAAATGTCCAGACCAACTGAAAACATTTTGAATCCACTAGAAACATATATAAGTTAAGTAATTAATAATTTACTGTAATAAAAAAGGTCTGACAGGCGACCTATTTTGTAGTGCTATAATTTATATGTGAGCGCGGTTGGGGTATGAATATTAAACTAGAACGTGGATGGGCGCCATTTTTGTTATTTATTCTATATTATATTATTGATTACTACTATATTACGACTACTACTAATATAAGACTACTACTACGACTACGACTACTACTATAAGACTACTACGTTACTACTACGGACTACATACTACTAATACTACTACTATATACTGTCCAGATTTACCAAATTCGACGGTGGAAATTAAAGTTTAATAAAATTTGAGTGCGTGATTAATTCCATGCGTGTTGAAAGATTGACAAGGAGAAGTGGTTCAATGTTTAGGAAATGGATGAAAACGGGGTCGCGATTTTCTGGTTTACGGCCTTGTAATGTGCAAAGTGGAAGGGTGGTTTTTGGATGTGGATTTGAAGTGGGTGCAACAAGTTTCGTGGATTTTGACAGTGCCTCGTCGTTTCGTTTTTGGGAAGGGAAATCTCAGTTGTAGCTTCGAAGATTTGGTGCTTACGTCTGTCGTTTAAAAAGCCGGAATTGCATCGAGGGCGCGCAAAAATTAGAAACACATGTGTTGTGTACGTCAACTACAAATGCCGTGAATGCGCGTTCTGCAATGGTGGCAAAGAAATGATGTATTTGGTTTTTGAAATCGCTTTTGTTAAATCCAAATCCATTGGAATTATACTCTTTTCGGATCGGCAAAAGATTTTTTTTTTTTTTTTTTTTTTAAAAGCTGGGGGTTTTGAATTCACCATAGGAAGAAGCCAGTGTTTAGGGGGAAAAATTTTGGGGAGTACGTTATCAGCAGCGGCGGCCATTGGTAGGCAGAAGGGTCTACATAATGGACATTAGTAACAAGCGAATAGCGTAGGTGGGAATAGAAAAAGAATGGCCAAAACGGCTTAATTACCGTTTGTAGAAAACGGGACAATTCTACATAGCCCTGATGGAGGGAGATAAATGTACTCTTTCCCCCATAAAAATTTGCGATTTACCGAGTTCAAAACTATACAAACCCTCTTTTTTCTCTTCCTCCTCTCTCTCCTCTCTCTCTCTCTCTCTCTCTTCTCTCTCTCTTCTCTCTTTCCTCTCTCTCTTCTCTTCTCTCTTTTTTACGTAATAAATATCTTTAGGTCCATGTATTTTAAAGCGTCTGGCCATATTTCAAGTAAAGCATTACAAACGGCGCACGCACGCCACACACACCACCACACACACACACACACAAAACACACACACACCACACACACATAATAAAATAAAACAAGTATGCCTATATTTTTATTTAAAACGGTTTAAAAGAAATAATGGCCTACACTTTGTTAAAGGAAATTATTTCTTTAAACAATTTTAAATAACCCATATCCAATCACACTTGTCTATGGTTCATTTGTAAGGCTTTCATCAACAATAAATTTAAGCAAGTATCTTATTAGAAAAACTTTACAAGACTTTAAAACTATTAATTTATCAAGTCTTTTCGTGCCGTGCCGAGTGGGGTGGGGGGGGTGGCTGGCGTGGGGGGGGTGGGGGGGGGTGGGGTGGTGTGTGTGGGGGGGGGGGGGTGTTTGGGTGGGGGGGCGGCCGGCTGCCGCTGGCGCACCGTTCGCACTCCCGTTTTCGTGGCCTTTCTACACTGGAGGAACGCCGAGAAACGGTTCACGCCGTCCCGGCAACGTCTACGACAGGGACGCAGCAAGCAGCGACGGAACGCGCACACCCCGAGACAGCGTGCCTGAAAAATTTCGGGCGCCTACCTCGTCCGTTCGTCGGCGGACACCCAAAACCGGTCGAAATGACGACCTTTGAAATCGAGGGTCTGGCAAAGGTCGGTTACTACTGCCATACTATGTGGAGCGAAGCTAGTCGGTCGAAGCTCGGACGGTCGTGGGACCCACGCCGTGTGTTCGGCGTGCACGTCCGCTCGCTCCCTCCTTCCCCCAATTGGCAACTCAGCGCCAGCACTGCAGCCGTCGGTGGCCTGGGCGGGTTGTCGGGTCGTGAACACGCGGGCCCGGCCACCCGTTCCCGGTACCCATGCCCGACCGCGGGACATCGCAAGGTAACTTCTTCTCCTCGATCGGTTCGAGAAGGCATGTCGGCCCCGTTGGTACCGCCCGCAAATCGCACTTGCACGTCTTGTCCCGGGTCGCACCCCGATTCTTAGGGGACCCGCGACCGCGAAACGAAACGACGGCGTGCTACCGGGACCTCCCGGTGTCGCACGCGAAGCACCGCTGGGCGGGCGTGCGGGCGGGCGGGGAGGAGACCGCCTCGCCCCGCCACCGCCGGCCCCGCGGTTGCCCGATCGTCTCTCGTCGAAACGCAAAAAACTTTTAGCGCCACCAGGCGAGTCGAACGTGCCCTCGCCCACGAATAGGGTGGGGAACCGCGCCCACTGGTTAAAAGGGGAGACAAACAAGGTCCCCATCCCCCACCCACCCTGAACCTGGTTCAGGCGGCGGGGGTGGTGGGGGGGACCTGGGATCGCTTCATGCAGGGTGGCGGGGGGTACATTGCCGCTGCCCCGCGCCGTCGCCGTCCGAACGTGTCTCCGCTCCGCCGCTCCGCCGCGAGTGATTAAAAACGAGCTATCTGGTTGATCTTCCAGTAGTCATATGCTTGTCTCAAAGATAAGCCATGCATGTCTAGTACAAACTTCCACATAGTGAAAACTGCGAAGGCTCATTAGATCAGTTATGGTTATTAGATTACAACCTTCTTGGATAATGTGGCAATTTGAGTAATACATGCAACCCAAGCTCCGACCTCGGGGAAGAGCGCTTTTATTAGTTCAAGACAACCGGGTCCGCGCAAGGGCCCGTCCAAACTGGTGATCGGATAACTTCGGCGGAGACGGCCACGAGCCGGGATATTTTCAAAGGGTTGCCCATCAACTTTCGAGGTAGTCGACATGACAACCTAGGTTTACGGGTGCGGGGGATCGTGGGTTCGATTCGGAGAGGGGCATGAGAAACGGCTACCCACACCAAGGAAGGAGCGGCCGCAAATTACCCACTCTGGACGGGGAGGTAGGAGAAAAATAACTACGGGATTTCGAGGCCCCGTAATGGAATGAGTACCCTTAAATCCTTTAACGAGGATCCCATGGAGGGCAAGGCTGGTGCCAGCAGCCGCGGAATTTCCAGCCCAAAGGTATTTAAAGTTGGGGAGTTAAAAAGCCGTAGTGGATTTCGACACAGGCGTGCGGCCACTTGCGGTGGTCTACTGCACGTGTGGTCACCCGGCGGTATCCCTGGGCTCTTCGTGAGTGTTGGGGGCCGGAAGTTTCTTTGAAAAAATTAGAGGTTCAAAGAGGCTCGTCCGCCTGATAAGTTGCAGGAATAATGGAATAGGACCTCGGTCTATTTTGTTGGTTTTCGGAAAGCGAGGTAATGATTAAAAGGGAAAGCGGGGGCATTCGTATTAGGCGTTAGAGGTGAAATTCTTGGATCGCGAAGACGACTCAGCGAAAGCTTGTAGGAGGTTTTATAGTCAAGAACGAAAGCAGAGGTTCGAAGACGATCAGATAGTGTAGTCGACCTAAACGAGCGCCGCATCCGCCGGGTTGCTTCAAGGGCCCGACGGGGCACTTAGGGAACCAAGTCTTTGGGTTTGGGGGAATATGGTTGCAAAGCTGAAACTTAAAGAAATTGACGGGAAGGGCACCACAGGAGTGGAGCCTGCGGCCTTAATTTGAT
>NW_024536998.1:0-7257 GCF_016097555.1 Gigantopelta aegis | reverse complement strand
TAGGCATTTTATAATTAAATTATATCTTCGAACAGTAAATTTGCGCACCTAATAAGGAAAAAAACAAATCTGGAAAAACAATCCCAGTTGGTTGGTCTCCCTGCTCCACCTAAAATATATCTTAGGTCCGCTTTTTAGTGATTTTCACCAGAAAGTCACTGACAAGTTTTCATGAAATAGGTTCAATGACATAGTCAGTCAAACACTCTCTTTTCAAAGGCAACGACCCTTTGTTTTCTGGTTTGAATAAATTCTATAGTTAATGGATTGTACAAAAACACTTACCAATACTCACAACAAAGTAATCTTTAAGTATACCCAGTGCTTTGTGGTTACACCAAAAAGAACACGATTCTGTCCATTTTTCCCAAGTGACAAAATGCAATTTGACTTAGTACATTGTAGAAGTTATTTACAGAACAAAACTGACAGTGCATGAGAAATCTTAAACACTATAATAAATAGGTTGCAGCAACATTGCATCTCTTTTGGAAACTTGCTTTTTTCTTAATGCACCAATGGTGTATCATGAACTGCAAATAGTGGTTAAATTTACCCGTTGACATGGCTCTAGCAGAATATTTGATTCGTTGGATAAAGGAATTGAATTGTTCACATATTTCTGTGCTCATTTTTCTAAGTGACAAAATGCGTCTTGACTTGTATGTAACTGGACACTTGTGGCTAAACCCATGAAACACATCATGCCAAAATCTGGTGTTTTGCCAATAACCAGGTTCTCTGTTCAAACAATATTCCTCAAGCTGGCAACTGAAGTCATAGAAAAGTTCCTCGGGTGCCTTCTCCAAATACAAATATGCAGATGTAAAAGGATCTTTCCTGCCTTCAGATCCTGGAATCATGTGATATCCATAGCAATGTCCATAATGCTTGGGATCAAACCATAAAAATAAGTATGTTGTGCCCTTCCTCGAGACCTGAGGAAAAATTTTGTTACACTTTTCTTCCTCTCTAGCAGGCTGATCATCATAGTTTTTTGAGGTAGCGTGTTCATTCATACTGTATTTGGGAAGGTGCCTGAGTTGCTCACCTGTTGGATTAAAATAATATGCCCTGCCATATTTTTCTGGATTGTAAGTTCCAGGTTGAGGAACAGCAAAATCTGGTGCCTTATTTTTTCCATGAATGTCTTTTACTCTTAAAACCAAATATTCAATAAAATCCAGAACTTCGAGAAGTGATTCTCTATTATCTAAAGCAAAATGTACAATATCTCGAAGTTCTGGAGAAAATTGTCGAAGATCATTAACAAAATCACAATCTGAATCGACAGCATTTCTCAGAGATGTTATAATAAATGCTGTCAGAGTGAGATAACGATAAGGAATGAGGCTGGTGAGAGAGGAATTGCTGGATAAGACAGCAAAGACAATGGCCAATTTGAACTGAAGCAAGTTTGAATATTCTCCTAGAGAAAATCGCTTTACAATCTCCCTGCAATCCCTATCCACAGTCTCAACAAGTAGGTTTGTTCTATCCGTTTGGTCATTCCATGGCAGCTTCTGATCATCCTTTAGTAAACCCCTGTGATATTTGGACAAATAAAGCAAATGTTCCCTGCATTTAATGTTTGCAGCAATGTCTAAATCTCCTTGCTTATAATGAATAAAAGCCCTCTCATTTCTCCTATGACAGGGATCAACCTTAACATCTGTGGAAGGAATCTCAATAGGGGTAACTGAAGCATGTCGGAAATTAATTCCTATTTTTGTTCCATCACAAGCAAGGTATTTAGGTTCATATTTGCAGATATCACAGACCACCCTGAAATCTACTTTGAAATTAGAAGCCCATGACAACCACCAAGCAATAAACGTTTGTGGAGACATAAATTTAGCAGATAAAGAATACAGGCGCTGATACTGATTAGTCATCAGTGTACAATAGGCTGAAAAAGTTATGTTAGTGTTTAACACTCTATCCACAAAATCCCAACCAATTTCATCCCCAGCAGCTGTGTTCCTACTGAGGAAGTGCAGGCAGTGACTTGATCCATCATATGGAATGAGGCAATCATGGTTTCTCTGCAAACATTCACGAAATTTTACCTGAAAAGAAATTTCAAATGATTGGACTATGTAACATACAGTGCACTCTGTTAGAATCATTTTTAATCTGAATGACTGCTTGCTCTCAAATTAAAACAACAAACAAACAAACAAAAAACTGTATTCACAAGTTCTGTCTAAACTAGTGTCACATACATCTGGATATGATATGTTCATTATGGGCCTGCTATACTTGAACAAAATAAATTATAAACTGTACAGAGAGAAATACAACTCTTCTCTTAATTTTTCACTAACTTCCATACCTTACATTATTTTTATTAGAAAATATATTTTGTTGTAGCCTACATGGTACAAAAAGATTTAACACAAAGAAAAACACATCTAAACTAATTTGGTATCTATCATGATTGTTAATGTACATACCTCGAACCGACAAGGACCATTTGTTGTATAAACAATGGTCTGGTATTTGACATCAGACAGAATACCCACAGGCATTGTATATGCATTGTAATAACCAGCCTGAAACAAAATTATTCAAAATAAAATGTGTAATATAAAAATAACAAGGGCTCACCATGTAGGCAGCAATTTTAGTGTTTTAAAAGAAAATCTGGATACCAAAACTAATTACTGCTAACCGTATTCTGTACATTTAAAATTATCCTAATTTCAAACATCTTCCTGAAGAATGAATGAATGAATGAATGAATGAATGTTTAACGACACCCCAGCACGAAAAATACATCGGCTATTGGGTGTCAAACTGTGGTAAAATGAAACCAACAGTGTGATGAGCATCATCAATATAAAAATCCAACAGTTAAATAAAAAACACAGTGTAAAGGACTGTGTAAAAATTGCAAATATCACAGATATATATATATATATATATATATATATATATATATATATATATATATATATATATATATATATATATATAATTAAAATTTTGAATAAAATTCAGTATCACGTAAAAATTGTAAAATAAGTTCTGGATGGAATCGAAAGGATTCCATCACAGTTCGTAGTCCAAATATATCTTTTCGAATTGCTTTCAGATGGGTACATTCCACCAAAATGTGTCGCACAGTCAGAAGACACTGACAGTGCTCACACTGAGGTGGAGGATCTTTCTTTAAGATAAATGAATGGGTTAAATATGTATGCCCGATGCGGGAACGACACAAGACTATTTCATCCTTCCTGCACTGTCTATAGGAGGACTGCCACTCTCCCAAGACTGGCTTGATAGCATGAAGCTTGTTCGCAACCTCACCGTCCCAATCACGTTGCCAAATCGAAAAGATAAATTTGTTAATACCATATTTAAAATCAGTATACGGTACACCAACCCTGGCATGAGGCAAATCCAAAGCAGACTTGGCAGCTAAATCTGCCTGTTCATTACCCCTGATGCCAACATGGCTGGGTACCCAACAAAATACAATGTCTTTATTAGCAATAGATAAAAAGATACACTTTCGTATCACCATCCCAATTAAGGGATGGTCCAGCTTCATATTACGTAAAGCTTGGAGACACGAAAGTGAGTCAGTAAAAATAATAAATTTGGATGCACTAGAATCCTTTATTTCTTCTAAGGCTTTAATGACTGCCCAAACTCAGCACTAAAGATCGATGCTGAGTCAGGCAGTCGCATGGAAAGTATTGTGTCTGATGGAAAAACTGTAGCACAAGCCACAGAATTCCCATCCCGTGATCCATCTGTATACACAGGAATGTAATCACGGTACTTGTCCTGAATTTCCATGAAAAACTGTTTGTACACAACAGCATCTGTACGATCTTTCTTTAGATGCGAAAGATGAAACACAATTTTAGGTGGTGTAATACACCAAGGTGGTAAAACAAAATATGAAGGAGTTTCCAAAGTGTCAGTTAAATCAATGTTGGAAAGCAAAAAAAAACGCTTAATGCGAAGACCAAATGTACGAATAGCATTTAGCCTTGCATCAAACAACTTCATATATTTGTTGTCAAATACCGCATCATGTGCTGGATGTGTTGGTAACGATTTAATCTTGGCAGCATACTGCAAAGAAAGCTTGGCACGTCTAGCACCCAAACAAGGTTCGTGTGCATCAACGTACAAGCTCTCTACAGGAGATGTTCTAAATGCACCAAGACAAAGCCTAAGTCCCTGATTGTGTATAGGATCTAGCATCTGCAAGTAAGACTTGCGTGCCGACCCATACACAATGCATCCATAATCTAGTTTTGATCTGACTAAAGATCTATACAGACGGAGCATAACCTTTCGGTCTGCTCCCCATTCTGTATTACCAATAACTTTTAAAATATTGAGAGCTTTTAAGCCCTTCTTTTTAACATATTTAAGATGGGGCACAAAAGATAGCTTCCTGTCAAATATAACCCCCAGAAATTTAGTCTCCTCCACAACTGGAATTGGATTTTTGTCCAAAAACAACTGTGGATCTAAGTGAAGACCTCTTTTCTGGCAGATATGCATACAAACCGTTTTTGCCTTTGAGAATCTAAAGCCATTGACAGTTGCCCATTGATGAAGTTTATTCAAACAAAGCTGCAACTTACGTTCAATGATACTCATATTGGACGATCTATAGCAAATCTGAAAATCATCGACATATAACGAGCAATCGACACCAGGTGTTAAACACTGGGTGATGCTGTTAATTTTCACAGAAAATAGAGTTACAGACAGGATACTACCTTGAGGCACACCCATCTCCTGTGGGTGAATGTCGGACAAAGTAGACCCCACCCGGACTTTAAAAGATCTCTCTCTTAAAAACTGAGATATAAAAAACTGGAAGTCGACCTCTTAGGCCCATGCCATGGAGGTCGTTTAAAATCCCATACTTCCACGTGGTGTCGTAAGCTTTCTCCAAATCAAAAAACACTGAAACCAAGTGCTGATTATGGATGAAAGCTTCCCTACAAAACGTTTCAAATCTAACAAGATGATCAACCGTGCTACGTCTAGATCTGAACCCACATTGCACGTTAGTGAGCAATTTGTGAGATTCAAGATACCAGACAAGTCTACGATTGATCATTCGTTCCATGGTTTTACAAATGCAACTTGTCAAAGCGATAGGGCGATAACTAGTAGGATTGGTTGGATCCTTACCAGGCTTGGGAATAGGAATGATAATAGCTTTCCTCCAATCAGAAGGAAAGTCACCAGAAATCCAGATGTTATTAAAAATATTCAAAAGAACCATCAAAGATGATTCAGGTAAATGTTTCAATAACTGATAATGAATTTCATCCGGTCCTACTGAAGTATCATGGGCTCTACGAAGAGCATCCTGCAATTCCTCCATAGAGAAACGCCTGTTGTACACTTCAGCATTTTCAGATGAAAAATTAATGGACTGCTTTTCAGCTTTAGTTCTGACAGATGTAAAAGCATCTGTACTGAAAGCAGAAGATGAGTTATGAGAAAAGTTTCCTGCCAATGCATTGGCAATGTCACGATGAGATGTGACATCCGTGTCATTGACAGACAAATGATGAACTGTATTACTGGATTCTTTACCTTTGATTTTACGGATCCTATTCCAGACAGATTTTACTGATGTTTGTGAATTCAACTTGGAGACAAAAGTTCTCCAAGATGATTTCTTACTCTGTCTAATCTCTCTGCGAACTTTGGCCCTAGCAATACGAAATGCATCCAGGTTGTCTGCTGTAGGTTCACATTTGAACCGCTCAAGTAACCTGTTTCGCTCTTTGAATGCATCTTTGCACGTATCATTAAACCATGGTTTATTGAAACGCTTTGGTACTGCCGAAGTCTTAGGAATAGTTTCATCTGCAATGTCCTTCAAGATGGAAGTGAACAAAGACATGGGATCATCAGCATCAGTAATGGCAAATTGTTGCAGACGAGTGCTGCACAGATGTCTTCCTGAAGAATGCTAAAAATTTTGGAAAACTGACTAAAAGAAAACCATAACCAAACTAAACATACTGTAACTTTGGTGGATACATTTTAAAAAAAGAACTGCTACGTTTATTAAACCACATTCAAACTGTGAAGAAGATTTAGTTTGTATTTCTTTAGTAGGTATGAAATAGCAATGTAGAATACATATAGTGCTATTTGATTTCTAATATAAGTGACAAATTTTTGTTGAATAAATTTGCAGCATTACAGTCCTGTAAAGAATATGTATACATAGCAACATACGTTCCTATTTCTTACGTGAACACCATACATCTCAGAATATATCTGTGTACAGAATCTTATTCTACATACATGTACAGGGGTGCAGAAATGGAAAATATTTCACTAGCCATCTGGACCAGTAACAGTTAGAATCTACAAGCCCACCAGAATTTATAACTCCTCCACCAACCTGTAGGACACTATGATGTTTACACTTCATTTCATACGATCATCCACAAAAGCCAGAACATTTTGACATTCATTTCTATTATATATTTAATACTGATAACAGTGCAAAAACTTACAAATAAAAAGAACCAAACTTAAAAGTAAAAATAGATCACCAATAAACAATGTCATGATTATCGAAACTATATTGATCCGTAACAATTCGGTTATTACATACATATTAATTTGACTCCATATTTCGTAAGCAGTTGAAGACAGTTTGAAACTGTGGCATGGCTGATGCCAAGTTCAGGATTTGCCAAAACATAACTATATTACTTACACAATCAGTCAGAAAGAAAACAAAAACAAAAACAGATTGCACATCGGACTGGCAGATACATTTTTTAACTCATCCCTCAGAATTTTCACTCGCATTTGGCTAACGGGCGAGTACTTTCTGCACCCCTGATGTATTATCTTTCTACTTTTAGGAGTAATAACAGAGTCAACAAAGAAACTACACAAACCCCACAAAGACATGGTCCATAGATAGCAGGAGGATACAAGGAAAATGGCCCCGATCGGTCTCTCCACAGATTGCCCTCAAAATCTCTCTGCGCACCATTCAAGCCATCAAGCAAAGAAAGTCTATGTCTCATGGCTGCTTGTAGTACAGGATCACCTTCTTCCAGTGGTTGGTGGTTGCTCAGAGACTCAAACTGCCACAAACCAGATTCCTCATCAAAGAAATGTTTCTGTTGATTAAAGAGATACATGTATATTTAAAAAAAAAAAAAAATTCCAGATTACCTACAAGAGTAAATTATATACGCACATTTTATACCTGAGCATGAAAATATTAAGCACTCT
>NW_024536997.1:0-2500 GCF_016097555.1 Gigantopelta aegis | reverse complement strand
CTGTCAACTACTAAAAAACACATAAAAAATTTAATAAAGTTATAACTAAATTAATTTTACCTTGTTAAATAAGAGTACTACAGGTACTTGGAATGGATACTATAGTAAATGTACATATAATAATATGTACATGTAAATACATGTAAATAATAGCATATGGACAATGCATCACATGTAAATGTATCATATGTACATGTATTACATGACATGTATTTACATGTATTATGTCACAAACATGATACATGTATTAATCAAAATTTGGATATGTATCAAAAGAATGCAAATAATCAAGTATTGTGTCAAAACAAAAATTGTATTGGTCCGACAAAAGGAGAGAGACGTTGGAGAGGAGAGCGGAGAGGAGAGAGGAGAGGCGAGAGAGACGAGAGTTTGAGAGAGTGAGAGGAGATGAGAGGGAGCAATGAGAGAAGACGAGAGAGAGACAGAGAGCCGATGGAGAGGACAGAACGAGAAGACAGATGGAGGGGAGACAGAGAGACGAGAGACAGAGCGAGAGACCAGCAGGGAGAGAAGAATCAGAGAGAGACAGACGAGAAGAGACAGCGAGGGCCAGAGGAGACAGCAGACGAGAGGACAGAGAGAGACAGAGCGAGGAGAGGGACAGAGAGACAGAGAGACAGAGAAGAGGGGACAGACAGGACAGAGGAAAGAAAGAGAGGACAGACAAAGAGGGAAGATGTGGTTTTAAAATTATCAATCCTGTATTCCATTCATTTATCTATCCATAACTCTTTGGAATCAATTCTGTCCATTAATCCAACCATATCCATCCATTTAGACAGCCATCCGTTTATTTATCTTATCCCACTCACAGATAGGTAGGCCAACAATTAAGGATGTTGACGTCGTAAAGACGATGAACAGTGAAAAAGATATCTATCATTGCTTAAACTTTCAATTTTCAAGACAAATATTAACACCAAAATGTTACAGAACGTCCTATATATAGAACTACAGGAAAAAAAAGAGACACATTAAAAAGAACATATATATATAAGTGAGTAATAAATACATAATACATTAGAAATTTTTAATACTATATAGATCAGTATCCAACTTATGAACAAAATTCTTTACTGTGTTAAAATACTTGGCAAGAATCTATGTTGGCATGGAAAACAGGATATTGATGATGTAACGATTAAATTTAAAGCAATGTTTTGTCATGGGAATACTGTACAATTAATCGAAATGTGTCTCCCATCGCTTATCAAGTACACTGTATTTCCCACTATAGAGAGCAATCATTACAAGTTAACTCTGTTAGTTAGAGGAATTGTACTTGTGAAGTATATGTACAATTTCATCCCATAGACTTATATACAAGTTAAATTACAAAGCTCAGGACACTAGTTATGTTTAGTTACTTCGTAAGAACACCATAAAGGAATCTATATCATATATCAATACACATGGTTAACTTAAACACACGTTTAACGCGATGAAGAGGAGTACTCTTGATTACCAGGCATGGACGAACAACAGGACCTACGCCCAAATAGGTGGGTGCTTTTTTTACGAGTTCAAATCATATCAATAATTGGGTCCTGATTTAGAAGGTGTTGATTTTATGACCAGTCTGTGTAAATGAACTGTTTGAGCTAGACGAACTTCATTATTTTGCTACAAAAGAGGAGAAACGTGGTCATTATATCCCGAGGGAAAAAGGGATTACTCTAGGAAAATGATGAAATTTTTATATAATAATTTAATATGGATGAGGTTGTTGTTAATTAAGGACTATCTCACCTTTGGTGGATAGTACTATTAGTGATTAAAACTAAGGTCGACAATAAACTCTGCCATAAATTTTTTTTTGTACTGTTTGATTTACCCAGTTGATTAGAATTGTATAATACTGACCCTTAGTATGTGTTTAATCTGGAAAACTCTCTACTTTATAGAACCCATGTGTCTGTTTCGTAAGAGTCCCATATAAAAATGTCACCATATTGGAGTGGTTTTTTGTTGGCCAGGATGAGCTGTTTTCCTGTGACAAAAGTAAATTAAAATTACTCCTCTCCTCTTCCGTTTCATTTTGTTTGCCTTAATTTTCTCTCTCTCTCTCCTCTTCTCTTCCTCCTCTCTCTTCTTTTTCTCTATTACTCTTCAAGTTGACAAAATTACAATAGCAGATAACGATGTTCCAAACCATTTCCGAAATCATCGATGGTTTCTGTAATGGACCGTGTCTTATAATGTCATTAAGTAACCCTACAAAAAAATTACCAAAAATCATGATTTAAGAATAAAGAAATGGATCAAGGGACAATATACAAAGAATAAATGTAAGAAATGTTGTTAGCCAAAATAGAGGGGATAGGGACAAGAAAAGCTTAATCAAAATATAGCGTTTATAATCAGTCCGTTCCCAGGTAACATAAAATTTTTTAATGCCTCATCTAAAAAAAGGGGTGGGCAACAGTTTGTAAATGAAATCAAATTAAAAGCCAGTATTAATTTGTTTGACTTACAAGGT
>NW_024536996.1:0-7944 GCF_016097555.1 Gigantopelta aegis | reverse complement strand
CATTGTGTGTGTACATTGTGTGTGTGTGTAGTGTGTGTACATTGTGTGTGTGTACCCTGTGTGTGTGTACATTGTGTGTAACCCTGCACCCTGTGTGTACCCTAACCCTACATTGTGTGTGTGACCCTGTGTATGTACCCTGTGTGTACATTATGTGTATGTACATTGTGTGTGTGGATAGTGTTTGTACATTGTGTGTGTACATTGTGTGTATGTACATTGTGTGTGTGCACATTGTACGTGTGTGTACTTTGTGTGTGTGTGTACATTGTGTGTGTCTGTGTGATTGTGTGTGTGTCTACATTGTGTATGTGTGTATTTTGTGTGTTGTGTGTACATTGTGTGTGTATACATTGTGTGTGTGTACATTGTGTGCGTGTTTATGCGCGCGCATCTGCGTGTGTGCGCGTGCTTATGTATGTGCTCTCTGTATGTTGGTAATTGCGATGCTCTGTAGGCGGCAAGCCCGTGTAGAAAGCGATCGTGTGACGGCTGTCATTAAACTATTATGTTTCTTGCAGTGTGTAGCTGTCTTTTAACCGATGTATTGAGTTCGTGTTATCACAAAAACTTTCTTCATCTGACCCTGAACACGCGAAACAAGAAACTTTTACCACTACGTTTTCCAACATACTCCGCTTCATATCCTTCTCAGATTGCACATGGCACGTGCCGGTGTATCCAGATTATTTCCTCGGATATTGCCGCCACGTACGCGACAAATGTTTTCAAATTGATCAAACGATACCCCAGTCTATACACAAGAAATTTGATATCACTTGCTAGCTCGTGCAAACAAGCCTGTCAGACGTGTTTGGCAATAGTCCATGTGCCAGATACCGAAATCAATCAAACCTTTTAATTAGGCCCCTACGAAGCTTCGTATATTCGATTTGATTCGAAATCGTCGCGAAGCTTTGATTCGATTCGATTTTTGTGTATTCGGAATTTTCGAATATTAGGGTTAGGGTTAGGGTCAGGGTTAGGGTTAGGGTTAGGGTTAGGGTTAGGGTTACACACGCAGATGCGCGCGCATAAACACGCACACAATGTACACACACACAATGTATACACACACAATGTACACACAACACACAAAATACACACATACACAATGTACACACACACACAATCACACAGACACACACAATGTACACACACACACAAAGTACACACACGTACAATGTGCACACACACAATGTACATACACACAATGTACACACACAATGTACAAACACTATCCACACACACAATGTACATACACATAATGTACACACAATGTACATACACAATGTTCACACACACAATGTACACACACACACACACACAGTGTGCACACACACACACAATGTACACACTCACAATGTACACACGCAATGTACACACACTACACACACACACAATGTACACACACAATGTACATACCCAATGTACACACACACACATACAGTGTACACACACACACAATGTACACACACACACACACACAATGTACACACACAATGTACACACACACACAATGTACACATGCAATGTACACACACTACACACACACAATGTACACACACACAATGTACACACACACAATGTACAAACACACACACACACACAATGTACACACACAAACACTCAATGTACACACACACAATGTACACACACACACACACACACACACACACACACACACAATGTACACACATACACACACACACACAATGTGCGAGTGCGAATAATTTTTACATGCGCATATACCATTAGAGTTTTGAGCATGTCCGTCCCGGGGCCTGTCTCTGGATAGCCAGGGTCTTGTCCCGGGAAAGAAAAAAATTAAGCGCACAATTTTGAAATTTACATTCAAAAATTAAATAGTGGGCCTGTAAAATTTCGATGCGTATCTCTAATTAATATAATTAATAAAAAAACTTCTACTCATTAAATTTGGTCGCTAGATTAGATCGGGTGGTCAAAAAGAAATTAGATAAGATCGGTGGCCTGACTCGTAAGGGGGGGGGGAGGGGGAGGTAGAGTTGAAAATGGGCAGAATTTTGAAAATAGCAATTAGTAAAAAAGTTAATAGAACTTAAAATAAAGAAAAAAGTTACAAGCCAAAAATAAAAAGAACTGACTGCTCAGTCGAATATTTATATAATTTGGAGCATTTTAGAAGGACAGTCCAAAAATAAATAAGACAAAGAAGAGAGGATCGGACTATTTAAAAATATTAAAAAAAGAAAGTAATTTCGACTTAAACTTTTAAACGAAGGTCTAAAAGTTTCAAGTCCTATCTATATGTGAGTGGCCTCGTTAAGGCCGTTAGGGTGCACAGCTTGTAGGGACGAGATGGGTTGCATCCCGTCAAGAAAACTCCTAGATTGACAGTCAATAGACGTTGAAGGTGTAGTGCTGGGCTGAAATACAGATCATGAGAAGCCGGATCCGTCTGAACGAGAGAGAGTGTCAGACTAGGATATAGTCCAGTCGTCATGGGTTAGTATAGTGGTGCGGACGGGCCCGACTCCGGAGGATACAAGATGATATCACAATAAAACAAAGTAAAGTCTAGAAAAGAGTAGTAGGGGCCGACCCCGCTTCCTATTTCTTCTTAGAGTGGGGCGGTCAATCTTCCAGTGCTGCTAGGACAGGCTCCGACATGTAGAGACTAAACGCGAACAACCGTGTCGTTCTGCAGAATGGCCGTCATACGAGTCACGAAAAAAACAAGTCAACGTAGTCAGACGGAGAAATGACGTGGAGGCAAGGAATCTCGCTAAAAAAGAATCCAACCTGGTGGTGCAGACTGTCGAAACGAGAAGCGTTCCAGCGTTCAATCAGTTCCAATGGCCGCATACATCCCAGTAGAAAACTTCACTTCGAACACAAAAACAACGAAGTGAAGGATCCTCAAGTCGAACCCCGAAAGCACGTGCAGTGTGCACAAGCAAAGCAAACACGTCTTACCGCGTATAGCTCCAGACTGGTAAACACACAATGTACACACACACACACACACGCGCAATGTACACACTTACACACACAATGTACACACACACACAATGTACACACACAGACATACACACAATGTACACACACAATGTACACACACACATACACACACACACACACAATGTACATACCCAATGTACACACATAATGTGCACGCAATGTATACACAGACAATGTACACACACAATATACACACAATGTACATATCCAATGTACACACAGTGTACACATACAATATACATATACACAATGTACACACGCACACACACACAAACACACAATGTACACACAATTCACACACACAATGTACATGCACAATGTACACACACATACAATATACAATGTCCACAAACACAAAATATATATACACACACGCACGCGCGTGCACACACACAATGCAAACACATATATACAATGTAAACACACAATGTGCACACATACACACACAACGTACACATACACACACAATGTACACACACAATCTTCACACACAATGTACACACACATAATGTACACACACGATGTACACACACACAATGTACACAAACACAATGTACACACACATGTAAACACACAATGTGCACACATACACACGATGTAAACACACAATGTACACACACAATGTACACACACGTTGTACACACACATCAGGTACACACACAATGTACACACACACAATGTACATACGCAATTTACACACACACAATGTACACACACGATGTACACACACACAATGTACACACACACAATGTATACAATGTACAATGTACACACACACACACACACAATGTAAACACAATGTGCACACATACACACGATGTAAACACACACAATGTACACACACGATGTACATACACTATGTACACACAACACACAATGTGCACATGCACAATGTACACACACAGTGTACATACACACAATGTACACACAATGTACACACACGCAATGTACACACACAATCCACACACACAATGTACATTCAATGGGCATACATACACACAATGTACACAAACACAAAGTACACAAACAAACACACACACACCATGTACACACACAATGTACACACACGATGTACACACACACAATGTATACAAACACAATGTACACGAACGAACACACACACACACACACACACACACACACACAGTGTGCACACACACAATGTGCACACATACACACGATGTAAACACACACAATGTACACACACAATGTACATACACTATGTACACACAACACACACTGTACACGCACAATGTACACACAAAATGTACACACACAATGCACATACAAAATGTACACACAATGGGCACACAGTGCACATACACACAATGTACACACACAATGTACACACACACAATGTATACAAACACAATGTACACAAACAAACACACACACACACACAATGTAAACACAATGTGCACACATACACACGATGTAAACACACACAATGTTCACACACGATAAACACACACAATGTACACACACGATTACACACACATGTACACACACACACACACACAATGTACACACAATGTACACACAAATGTACACACATGTACACACACAACAATGCACACACACACATGTACACACACACACATGTACACACACAATGTACACACACACAATGTACACACACACAATGTACAATGTACATACACACACATGTACACACAATGTGTGTACACACAATGTTCACACACGTATTAACAACTATGTACACACACACACAATGCACACACACAATGTACACACACAATATACACACACAATGCACATACAAAATGTACACACAATGTGTACACACAATGTACACACACACACGCAATGTACACACACAATCCACACACATAATGTACATACAATGGGCACACACACACAATGTACACAAACACAATGTACACAAACAAACACACACACACAATGTAAACACAATGTGCACACATACACACGATGTAAACACACAATGTTCACACACGATTAATATACACTATGTACACACAACACACAATGTGCACACGCACAATGTACACACACAATATACACACACAATGCACATACAAAATGTACACACAATGTGTACACACAATGTACACACAATGTACACACACACGCAATGTACACACACAATCCACACACACAATGTACATACAATGGGCATACATACACACAATGTACACAAACACAATGTACACAAACAAACACACACACACAATGTAAACGCACAATGTGCACACATACACACACTGTACACGCACAATGTACACACAAAATGTACACACACAATGCACATACAAAATGTACACACAATGTGCACACAGTGCACATACACACAATGTACACACACAATGTACACACACACAATGTACACACACAATGTACACACACACACACACACACACACACACTGTACATACCCAATGTACACACACAATGTACACGCAATGTATACACATACAATGTACACACAATGTACATACCCAATGTACACATAAAATGTACACACACAATGTACACACACAATATACACACAATGTACATACCCAATGTACACACACAATGTACACATACAATGTACATATACACAATGTACACACGTACACACACACAAACACACAATGTACACACACAATGTACATACACAATGTACACACACATACACTATACAATGTACACAAACACAAAATATACACACACACAATGCAAACACATATATACAATGTAAAGACAATGTGCACACATACACACACAATTTACACACAATGTACACACACACACAATGTACACACACAATCTTCACACACAATCTTCACACACATGTACACACACACGATGTACATACACGATGTACACACACACAATGTACACACACACACACACACAATGTACACAAACACAATGTACACAAACACAATGTACACAAACAAACACACACACACAATGTAAACGCAGAATGTGCAAACATACACACGATGTAAACACACACGATGTAAACACACACAATGTACACACACAATCTTCACACACAATGTACATACGCAATGTACACACACACCATGTACACACACGTTGTACACACACACACACACACAATGTATACAAACACAATGTACACAAACAAACACACACACACAATGTAAACACAATGTGCACACATACACACGATGTAAACACACACAATGTTCACACACGATTAATATACACTATGTACACACAACACACAATGTGCACACGCACAATGTACACACACAATGTACACACACAATGCACATACAAAATGTACACACAATGTGTACACACAATGTACACACAATGTACACACACACGCAATGTACACACACAATCCACACACACAATGTACATACAATGGGCATACACACACACACAATGTACACACACAATCTTCACACACAATCTTCACACACAATGCACACACAAAATGTACACACAATGTGCACACAGTGCACATACACACAATGTACACACACAATGTACACACACACAATGTACATACACAATGTACACACACACACACACACACACACACACACTGTACATACCCAATGTACACACACAATGTACACGCAATGTATACACAGACAATGTACACACAATGTACATACCCAATGTACACATACAATTTACACACACAATGTACACACACAATATACACACAATGTACATACCCAATGTACACACACAATGTACACATACAATGTACACATACACAATGTACACACGTACACACACACAACACACACATGTACACACACAATGTACACACACAATGTACACACACACACACACATACAATGTGCACAAACACAAACATATACACACACACAATGCAAACACATATATACAATGTAAAGACAATGTGCACACATACACACACAATTTACACACAATGTACACACACACACAATGTACACACACAATCTTCACACACAATCTTCACACACATGTACACACACACGATGTACATACACGATGTACACACCCACAATGTACACACACACACACACAATGTACACAAACACAATGTACACAAACAAACACACACACACAATGTAAACGCAGAATGTGCAAACATACACACGATGTAAACACACACAATGTACACACACAATCTTCACACACAATGTACATACGCAATGTACACACACACCATGTACACACACAATGTACACACACGATGTACACACACACACACAATGTATACAAACACAATGTACACAAATAAACACACACACACACACACACACACTGGACACACACAATGTGCACACATACACACGATGTAAACACACACAGTGTACACACACAATGTACATACACTATGTACACACAACACGCAATGTACACGCACAATGTACACACAAAATGTACACACACAATGTACATACAAAATGTACACAGAATGTGCACACAGTGCACATACACACACTGTACACACACAATGTATACACACACGCAATGTACACACACACACACAATGTACATACAATGAACATACATACACACAATGTACATATACAATGTACACACACACACACACACACACACCAACAGTTGTGACGTACATGTTACTTGTGTGCGATTGGTGAAACAGTATGATGGACGCACCCCAACCTTCACTCTGCGGGTTAATATTGATAGCAGATGTGCAGATACTGTTCTTAGTAATGACACCTTCTGGCCCAAAAACGTCAAATGTATAGAATGTGTTCCTTACACACACGGGGAAAATGCTGGACAATTCTAATTTTCACTAAGAAGCAACACATTAATATACTTATCACTATGTTAAATATATGTAGTTGGAATATACGAGGTGCCTTACATAACCGCCAGTACTTGGATAAGATATCAAACAAATGTGACGTTCTAACTCTGACAGAACACTGGCTGACAGACGCTACTAGGTCATATTTAATGGCA
>NW_024536995.1:0-8290 GCF_016097555.1 Gigantopelta aegis | reverse complement strand
GTCACTAATTAGATGACGGGCCTTTGGCTACCTTAAGAAGTCATAATTTACTCCCGCCGTTTAACCCCGCCTTTTTTGAAATTTCTTCAACTTTGACATTCGAGCAACTGGGCAGAAATCACTTGCTTCAACCCGGTTGAACGGCCATCGCAATCCGTTGTTTTAATTAGAACATTCGGATTCCCCCTGGTTCCGACCCTTCTGAGTTGGCTTTTGAATGCCAGCCGCCACGGACGACGCCGGGCGCCGCCCATAGCTGAGGCTTCCCGGGAAGGGTTTAAGCAACGGTCCATCTCGGCCCGCACGCCACCCCCGAGTGGCCGGCCCGCCCAACCCGCCCCGCGGAACGCCCCCGCCCCCCGAAACCCCCAAGGCCCCACGAGCGCGAACCCCGCCGAACGCCGACCGCCAAACCAACCGGCGAGAAGAACCAAGAGGGAGAGGGACGACGCGGACCAGGAAGCGGCAGGCCTCGCCCAGCCCGTGCCCTTCCCATTCCCCGCTTCGTATCCCGCCCGACGGCCCGCCCCTCAAGCCAATCCTTGGTCCCGAAGGTTTAGGATCCCAATTTGGCCCGATTTCCCTTCCCTACAAATTGTTGGCATCGCTTAAGGCTGTTAACCTTGGAGACCTGCTGCGGATATGGGTACGGCCTGGCACGAGAATCACGAGTCTCCCGTCGGATTTTTCAGGGCCGGCGAGAGGCCCCGGACCCGCAAGAGCCGCGGTGCTTAACGGGAACCCCTTTTTCCCTATCTCCGGGCAAGCCGATTCCAGGGATTGGGTCCCTTTTACAAAGAAAAGAAGAACTTTCCCGGGCCCTCGCCGACCGTCTCCGACTTTCGTTTGCGTTACCGCAACGCGAAACCCTTGCGGCCAATCTCCCGTGTCCAGGTTTCGGGATATTGACCCGACTCCCTTTCGATGGAATACGGGGCACAACATTTTTTTTTTTTTTTCGAGCCAAGGCATTGCCCCTTTCAAACGGAGCCTCCTCCATCTCTTTTGGGCGACGGACCCATGTTCAACGGTGTTCACTTTGGAACCCTTCTCCACTTCGTCCTTCAAAGTTCTCGTTTTGAATATTTGCTAACTCCCCCCAAGATCGCCCCGTGGGGCTCCACCCCGGGGCTCGCGCCCGAAGCTTCGTGCTCCCACCACGGCGACCCTCCTACTCGTCCGGTTGACCGTGGGGCCTGGTATTTGCCCAAAGGGCCGGAAAGGCCCGCCGCTCTAGCCCAATCCATTTTCAGGGCTTGTTGAAATTCGCCAGGTGAAGTTTGTTTACAACCTCCTTAGGAATTCCCCCCCTTGGGGCCACCGTCCCTTGCGGCTATTCCCCCACCCTTTAAAGGGGTTCTGAATAGGCCTCACCCCGGGGGCGGCCTTTAACCGGGGACGGGGTTTGGTTCATCCCCCACAGCGAAAAAAATTTGCCCTTACCCGGGGGGTGGCCCCACTTTGGGGTCGGGTTTCCAATCCCCGGCCCAAAGGGGGTTTTCCCCGGTTTTGGGCGACCGGGCCTTCTAACCCCTTTAAGTTTGAGAATAGGTTGGGACGTTTCGGCCCCCAAGGCCCTTCTGTCCTTTTCGCTTTAAAACCCGGAAAAAACTTCGTTCGGCGAGTCCACATCCTGAGGGAACTTCGGAGGGAACGCTACAGGGTTCATTGGGCTTTCCCCCCATCCCAAGCGCGTCGATTTGGGCAAACGTCAGAATCGCTGCGGCTTCCACCAAGTTTTCCTCTCTTCGCCTGCCGCTGTTCACCTCTTTCGGGCCCCCAACGGGGTGCGCTCCTTGCTCGCCTCCCGCGCGTGCGGGCGAGACGGCCGGTGGTGCGCCCCCCGCCGAACGGGGACGGGGGTCCCACCGATGGCCGACCCGCGAGGGCCGCCTTCATTTCATTGCGCCCCGGGGTTTTCGAACAGCCCCTTACTCGCGCACATGTTAGACTCCTTGGTCCGTGTTTCAACGGGCCGGTGGGTTGCCGACCGTTCCCACCGATCCCGGCCCCCCGACGGTGGCACACTCCTCCGGTGGAATCGCTCCGGCCGCACGCGGTCAGGGGGCCGGTTGCCCCCATCCCACCGGTCGTAAATAGAACGTGCGTGGAGGCCGGAGGCCGCCAGTGTTCAGAGTGGTACCGGCCGTTCCTTCGGTCCCGCGGCCACTAGGCCGGTAGCGACGCGCCGGCTGTAAGGCCCCCCGAGACCGAGGTGACATCCGCCCCGCGAAGCGGAGACCCGCCCCGTGGGCCACCTCAACGCTGCCTTCTGGCTGCCGGCACCGATCGTGGCGCTCTGCCCGCGGAAAGTGCACGCGTCCCGCGCGCCGCCGTCGACGAACGGCCCCGTTCCGAGTGCGTGTTCGAGCATCGTCGCGGGAAACTGACCCCGGGTGCTGGCGGACGGGAACGAGTTAATTCCGCGGGCCGACTTGCTGACCCACCGTTACCTCTATGCGGTTCAACCGACTCTTGAACTCTCCCTTTCAAGTTCTGTTTCAACGTTCCCTCACGGTACTTGTCCGCTTAATCGGACTCAGTGCAAGGTATTTTAGCCTTAGATTGAGTTTACCACCCACTTTGGGCTGCATTTCCCTCAAACAACCCGCACTCTGGGACGCTCTGAGCCGACAGTCCCGCGCCGGGTAAAGGCCCTGACCCACCCACCGTGGTAGAGGCCACCGATCAGGAGTACTTGGGCTGCAAGTTAGGAACCCGTTCGACGTTGGGCGTTCCCCAACAACCACAGGTCCCGGCAGCGCAAGGACTGCTGGCTTCGGGTGCTGGGCTCTTTCCCGCGTCACTCGCCGTTACTGAGGGAATCCTTGTTAGTTATTTTCCCTCACCTCCGCCTTCGTGAGTATGCTTACATTCAGCGGGTCCTCGTCTGAAACTGAGGTCGGATTTAAAATCTATGGGTCGAATTTGTGCGTTCGTTTTTTTTTGTTTTCCGTGGTGGGGCCTGCTGACGTGGCCCGACGCCCTATCTCCGTCTTTTTTGTTGTTTTTGCTTTTTACCTTCCGTTTCTTGTCCCCACATGGGCACGAGCAGAGAGCGGGCGGAGGCCGCGCGGGCAGCGTCGGACGTGCACGCTGGTTCCTGCACTTGAAGGCGAACCCGTGAGGGCTTGCCTTGGACCTATCACGAGTGACTGCCAGGTCGACTCTGATCTCTCGATACGAACCAAAGGCGAGTGCTGTTCAGCCGACCTCTCAGGCAGGAGTGGCCCGGGAATGACCCGATGGGACGAAAATGTGGGTTCAAGGTATCGATGCTCACTGTGGGCCGGCAATTTCCACAGTAATTCACGCAGCTGGCTGCGCTCTGCATCGACTCACGAGCCTGATGTGATCCCCCTGCCCAGAGTTGCCATCATCTCTGGTTGTTTTGTTGTTTGGTGGTTGAAACTGTTGGAATTTTTGTGTTCACGGTCGTCGATATATACGTTGCGACGGATTCTGTGTCTGTTTTTTGGCGAGGACGACAAGGAAGTGCCTGTGCGTGTCGTGCGTGCCGTGGCGGGCGTGCGGGGCGTCCCTGCCACAAGCCCAACCACACCCACCGCCTGCGGTGAGGTTTCGTGGCCGGTAGATTTTCTCCGTGTCAGACCGGTGTACGCGTAGTGGAACGCGCACCAGCTCCCCCAGCGGCCCTTGCGAGCCGGCCGCCATAGATCCCCTCAGGTACCCGCGCCGGGTGAAATAAGCAATGCGGGGGGGACGTCGTGGGCAGAACCGAGAAGGGAGCGGCCACCCTGCGCCCATCGCTACTCTCGGGGCTCCCCACCCTCCCGGCCCCTGGTCGGGTCGGATCGGTCCGGGTCGGATTGACGTTTGGTGACTTTTTTTTTACTTTCCAAAAACACTCGTTTTGTTTTGTACTTCCACGGTCTACAGTGTCGGTAATGATCACTCTCGAAGGTTCACCGACGGAAACCCGTGTTACGCACTTTTACTTCCTCTAAGCGATCAATAGTTTTGATCATGCCTTCTCTGCAACTCGCCGGGGCAGTTGACTGCCTCGAGAGGGAACCCCCCAATCCGAAGAATCTTCACTAAAACCGTTTCAATCGGTGAGAGTAGCGACGGGGCGCGTGTGTACAATAGGATAGGGACGTAGATCAATCGCGAAGCTATATGACTACGCGGGTACTTACGGGGAATTGCTCGTTCTTAGCGGAAGCAATGTAACAAGCCGCCAGTCCCCCATCACGAAGTGAGATTCAACGGGCTTCCCACTCATCTCCGTGTAGCAGGCCTAGTGGTCCATACGTTTGGGATTCCTTCAGGGTCAAGCGCAGCGTTGCGGTAACCGGACATATCTAAGAGGCGTAGTCACAGACATGTTATTTGCTTCAAGCTCGTGTGGCGATACGCCACTTGGCCCTCTAAGAAGTTGCGCCGACTGTTTGTTACGTGGATCGGCGAACTATTTAATAGGCTAGAACTGAGGTCGCGTTCGTGATCGTAATTAACCAGACAAAATCGCTCCACAAACTAAGCATACGGCCATCAATGCACCTCAGCCACCCCCCCGCGAATCAAGAAACGAGCTATCATCTGTCAATCCTTACGGTGTACGGTACATCGGAGTAGAGTTTTCTCCCGTGTTGAGGTCAATTAAGCCGCAGGCTCCACTCCCGTGGTGTGGGGCCCTTCCCGTCAATTCATTATAGAGTGTTCAAGCTTGGCAACATGACTTACCCCAGAACTCGCACAGAATTGGGCTTTCCCGTAAGCTTTGCCGGCCTCGTCCGGGTCATTTGAAAGCAACGCCGGCGGCGGATCGCTGGTCGGGCAGTCGTTTGATGGTCAGAACACTAAGACGGTAATATGATCCGTGCTTCGAACCATCTGACTGTTAGTTCTTGGATCGTTAATGAACACAATCAATGACAAAATGCTTGCGTGCTGTGAGGTCGTCTTAACGGCGATCCAAGAGATTTAACCTCTTAACGCCGTAATACGAATGCCCCGGCTAGTTCCTTTTTAATAATTACCTCGACCATTCCGACAACCAACCAATATAGAACCGAGGGCCTATCCATTCATTCCAGCAACCTTATGTAGGACAGAGACGAGTCTGCTTCTTTGAACACTCTAATTTTTTCAAAGTAAACGTTCCGGCCCCCCGACGAACACTCACGAGAGCACCAAGGCCCATCTTCCGTTTTAATACTCACCTCCCCTCTCCCCTCTTCTTTTTTTTTTTTTTCTTTTTTTTTTTTTTTATTCCCTTTTCTCCTCTTCTATTTTCTTTCCCTCCTCTTTTTTTTTATTGGTACGCGCCCGGGCTGTTAGCCATGTGGTAACTGTTGCACCTCGGAGACCATTTCCTTTTCCGCGAAGTTTGGATTCCGATACGCACTGCGCCATCGAGCATCCCCAAATACGAGCTTATTTCACTGCAAAAAAACTTAATAACGCTATTGGAGCTAGGAATTTACCGTGCCGCGTGCCCCGGCAGCCAGCACTTGCTTCCCTCATGGCAATCCTATTGAAAGGATTTCTAAATGGTACTAATTCCACATCTACGGGGCTTACCGATAAGAGTCCACCGTATTGCTTATTGTTTTTCACGACCCTCCTCAGTTTGCTCCACGGATTCCTTCCTCCTTCCCCTGTGTTGGTAAAGTTGCCGTCGCCTGCTTGCTTTCCCCTTGGATGGTGGTAGTTCCCCTAACCGTTTTTTCATGGCTCCCCTCTCTGCGGCAAACGATATATCTAAAGGATTCCCCGCCTAACACCCGTGCATAACATAGGTGGGTCATGTCTGTTACTACCTTACGTAAGTGATATGGGCATGTGCACACTTGAAAGAACCTTCGCCGTGTGCTCTATCAGGTCCTTTGCACGCCCCTACGCACACGCTCTCAGACACGCGCCCCCTGTTACCAGTTCTTTGGACGCGGCGTACGCCTATGAGGACGCCCGGTACCCGGTCTGTTCTTTTCTAATCGTTATTCATTCATTATATACGCTTTTGTGCATCTCTCTCCTTCGCATTTTCTTTTTCTGACTCTTTTTTTCCGGTTCGGAGCTTGGTTGCATGTATTAGCCTCTTAGAATTGCCCACAGTTAACTTTCCACCAGTAAGGATGTCGATCTAGCCCTCTTTTTGATAACCCATTACACTGACTCTTAATTGCCGCCATTCGCCAGTCCTCACCGACCTGTGGGAAGCTTCCGTACCTTAGACATGCCATGGCACCTTATCTTTGAGACAAGCCTATGTGACTATTCTTTGACGGACTAACCAACCAGAATTAGCCTCTTGTTGACCTTAAATCACATCGCGGCGCGCAGCGGACTTGGGAGCAGTACAACGGTCTCACGGCGGACTGTGCCCGACCGGCGCGGTACCGGTCATTTTTCTCCCCCTAGCGGCCACACCCTTTGTACCCATCTAACATTGCACACGCCCTATCGCATGAAGCGATCCCAGGTCTACCACCCAAATTACTATAACTCCAGTTATCCTTCTGATACCCGGCTTAAGGGTGAGGGTGGGGTGAGGCGGGACATTGGTTGTCCTGTTCTCTCCTTTCTAAAACGCAGTGGGGGCGCACACGGCGTTGCACACAACCCAGAGTCAGGTGTGGTGCGAGCGGGACACCTTTACGTTATGACTGAGCCGGAGTTGGCGACTAAAAGGTTTTGCCCGTTTTTTCACGACGAGAGATTAGATCGGCGGTTTTCCCTCGGAAACGCAGGGTTGGAGCTCGGTCGGACTGGGGATGCATCTTCTGGCGTTACTCCCGCTCACGCCAACGTTCAGCATCGCCACGCCCAGAGGTGTTAGCGTGCCAGGACACCGGGTCACACCTTGTCTTGGCTCCTCCCGTGCGTCTAGCAACCGACCGGTTCGTTTCCGCATCCTCAGCTGGTCGCTGGTTTACTCCTAACTGAGCTAGTTCGGGCCTGCAGGGTACACTCCTTGGGTTTACATAGTTCACGACGGTCAAAATTGTCGATCTCGTCTGTGCGGGAACCACCGCGCCACTTCGACCGTGCCCTGTCGTCTGAACCACTGACTCGAGTACGGCAGAGACAGTTAACTGCTGATTTCCAGCGCAGTCGGGCATGGGCGTAGCGGGGATCGGCGTTGCCGCCGGCAGCGTGTTCCCGACCCGACCCACTCGTCCCTTTCATGGTCCAACGTACGGCCCTTCTTCTGCAGTTTTTTTTCCCGTGCGGCGCTCGACCGGCCAATTTTGGGGGGACGGGAGGGGAGACGATGGGAAGTGCACTGTCAGATACATTAACGGACCGGGGGTCCCCCGGACCGTCACGAGCTTCGACCGATTCTACCGCATTATGCTCCATATAGCTGTCTTTCCCTATGGCCCGTACGTCACCACTCCGACATTGCCAGACCCCTCGATTTCAATCGCGTCCGTCACGGTTCGACCCGGTGTTTTGGGTGTGCCAGCCCGACGAACGGAGAGAGGGTGAGGCTCCTTACTTTGAACGAAATGCTTTGCATGGCCCGCGCTGTGCCCCTCCGGCGGTTGCCCCTCGTCGCGTTCCACGGTCGTGCTTGCTGGCGTCCCCTGTCGTAGACGTTGCCGGGACGGCGTGACGTTCTGGCTTTCCTCCAGTGTAGAAAGCCCACGAAAACGAGTGCGAACGGTGCGCCAGCGGGCAGCACGGCCAGCCCCCTCCACCCAAACACCCCCCCCCCACACCCCACACCCACCCACCCCCCCCAGCCCACCCCCACGCCAACCACCCCACCCCACCACCACTCGGCACGGCACGAAACTGGGACTTGATAAACAATTATAGTTGTTAAGTCTTTTGTAACGTTTATACTACTAAATACTTGCTTAACTTAGTGTGTGATGAAAAGCCGTACCAATGAAACCGTAGAACACGGTGTTGCTGCTGGGAGTTTTTATTATTTAAACTTGTTTAAAGAAAGAAATTTCCGTTAAACAAATTGAGGGCGCACTTATTTTCTTTAAAACACAGGTTTTAAATAAAAACTATAGGCATACTTTTGTTTTATTTTTATTATGTTTGAGTGTGTGTGTGTGGTTGGTGTGTGTGTGTTTGTGGTGTGTGTGTGTGTGCGTGCGTGCGCTCGTTTGTAATGCTTTACTTGAAATATGGACCAGACGCTTTAAAAATACATGGACTAAAGATATTTATCACGTAAAAAGAGAGAGAGAGAGAGAGGAGAGAGAGAGAAGAGAGGGAGAGAGAGAGAGGAGAGAGAGAAGAGGACGAAGGAAGAGAGAAGGAGAGAGAGGAGGAGGAAGAAAGAAAGAGGAATTTGCTATAG
>NW_024536994.1:0-7903 GCF_016097555.1 Gigantopelta aegis | reverse complement strand
TAACTTCAAAGAACGCTGCTATCCTTAAGTATTACTTTAATATTTTTTATTCAAAGAATTTCACAGTTAACCACCAGGTTTTGTTAAGATGGAAAACAAAATGCATAATTTAAATAGGAATTTTTATCTACTAAAGCTTAAAAGGATCAATGCAGTATCTTAACAAATTTGTGATGTACTGCTAAAACCAGGGGATGATCAAGGACTAAAAGATATTGTTAACAGTGTTAAACCAAATAATAAAATGTTACTTTACTTTAGAGTTTGTCATAATCAAAAATCACATGTATATTATCATCTTATTATTAATATACTATGTTTCATTTATTATGCCTTTTTTGTTTATTGAGTATGATATTTTAAAAATTATATATAGTTTTATTAAGTACTTGTTTTTCTTTGCTTATTCACACATTGTTTAAATTCACCTTTACAATGTCTATAACCATAACGCTTAACAAAATGCTTAACAAACCCCATTGAATTAAGAATATTCTAATATCAGTCATTATCATAGTTAATGTCTAATTTTAGTTCGTCTAAGTTGAGGCAATGTTTCTCATAGATTGGAAAAACTCTGATGGGAACCACTGTACAAAATAACAAATAGAAACAATAAAATAATGAATGAATGAAAGGGCAGGTGGAGCAAATACATGATTGGGGGATGAATAAGTGAATATAATGTTATAGGATAAATGAATAATTGTATTGATGTTAATGGAACAAGTCCATCCATTCATCCTTTATAATCTACTCTCTATATCTTTCCATCCATTTGTTCATCTGTCCATAGATTTGATTATAATCAATTTTTTCTATTTATCCATCCATTGTATTTATCCAAACCATAACAATAAGAGGAATAATAATAAATAGAACGGATAAATAATAAATGAATGAAAGGGTGGAGCAAAGTGAATCGTATTCATCTATCCATCCATCAATCCATTCATTCATTCATTCAAACCTGATCAATTGAAAAACTAATAGTTCTTAAGGATAGATCCAGTCATAAAGTATTTTCTAAAAATCTAGAAAATGTTCCAAGTTATCATAAGTAGGACAGGAAGTGGCAATACAGAGCTCTGGTACGCAGTAACTCTAATAGTAATCTCATTATTTAAAACAATATTGAATAATAATTTTAAATCTACATCAAGATAGCGAGCAGGGTGGGGTCATAAATGTCTACTTTACTTAATAGTAAGACAAAGTAAAGTATGTCATACATAAAAAAAGGGGCACATGTAGTAATTATATGGTCAAACCATACATTTATTAGCTAACTTCTAACAATCCGTGTGTGTTAATAATATAGTTTGTGGTTCAAATTACTTACCCCTCTCTCTTTAGCTACTCTCCATTATCTTATTGAATTCATCATCGATAAGTGTACTTTCAGATATCTGCAACAATTGTAATGTTCTGAGAAGTTCAAATTTATTGGTACAGAGCTGACAGTCTAATTGAGCTCTTAGAAAGAAGAGTACCTGACATGACTAATTATATAATAAACATTAAAGGTTAAGGTCAACAACAACCCAAGACTCATATAAGCACACACATGCATACAAGTAAATTGCTCTAATATTCACTGTGCATCATCTTTTCAATTTTACCAGCAGTAAATATATTGGTTACACAACATGTAACTTAACTCCAGTACTGACTGTTCATTGTTGATCTTTGATCTCTGATTAATTATTTGTATGTTATTATTATTATTATTATAGTCTCTCTCCTTGGGGTCATTTGTCACTAGTCTACTCATTCCTTACAGTTAACTATTCGTGTTTTTTTGTGATCCAAAAATGAGAGCTGCTTGTGCAACAAGTGTCTTTATCCATATTTGATATCTGTGAAGTTAGCACTAACTTTATAATTAGTATTCAGGGTGTTTGATACGTCTTGTACCTTTGTCTGGACATTTAAGAATCTGTCGAATTCTATGGGATGTCTTCTGTTAGTTGTTTTTACTATATGCTCTTGTTCAACTGTATTTTTCTTGGAAATGGATTTCCTCAATCCATCAACAGCAATTTGTTTGACCATTAAGATTATACAGATTGCTTAACAAACGCTACAGCCTGTTTTTTGGCTACATACTGAAAGCTGTCCCACCTAATTGGTCCTTTGGTATAAACCTGCTGTGATGATTAGGGAACGATCATTAATTGTTGCCATAGTTTGATGAAAAGTACTCCTTATATTAATTCATATATCAATAGAGACTAATAATGAGTGAATAATCAATACATGACTATTGATAAAAAAGTAAGTACTCTAATTTTCTTTAGAGATAAGGACCCTAGTCATTATACATTTGGCTCAAGTTATCTATATCACTGGCTTCCTGCAACAAAGATATACCAATTATGATTATGTTATCAGAACAGACACTACTGTTGCTATTATATAACTAAAGTTCAAATAAAGTACCATTAACACAATTGCTAACGAAGGAAATTATTTCATTAGTACCTTTCTACCATGCATTCCTCATATCATCAGAGAAATTGAAAAGTGTCTTTAGAGTATAGACTTGTCCTTTAATTGATACTGGTAAGTCTGTCTGTTTTTCCTAGTAACCCTCTCTTCTATATCGTTACTATTTTTATAGCCTGTAACAACAAAAATAAGATCTATCCGAAGGTTATTTAGAATACAGAGGAGAACGTCTCTAGTAAAAAATTGCTTGAAATTTTCACCCCAATACTGTATATGGGAGATTTATTGGCGAAGATAAAATTTGGTGGAATTGTAAATTTTTATAATTGGCGAGATCAAATTTGACAAATTTAGCACATGTCTTGTTACCATGTACCCACTTTAATGAAATAAAATGGAGTTTCAGGTTTGATTCTGTTTGTTAGTTGGGCCTACCATGTGTACGAAAGTGTATGGAATACCTTTACATGTACAGACTAAATTGTGCACGTGGCAACTATTGTTATAAATTTTGACTGTTATTTAATTTGGAGATTTTCCAAAATTCGTTAATTCGCCAAATTTTGATCGGTCACCAATAATCCTGGTGTACAGGGTATAATTGTATGCAAAGCTTATTATTCATTATAATAATTATAATATGAAATATTATTATACAAAACATTTCCTTTTATAATAATTAGAGAGGAATTATTCATACCATTATGTGATGGTGAGCAAATTAGCCTGAATGAGCCATAGCAATTGGGGAGCTGTATGCACTTTCAATTCATTCTCTGTCATAAGTTTGACATACAGCATTACAAATAAATCAATCCAAATGGAAAATATACATAATATAATGGAATGGTCAAAAAGATCCTAGGACTGCATGAAACACTTTATACTCCCGGCAGAATATTAACAGATGCTATAAAAAATATACAAATTTGAAAATCTTCCCTTTATTGCAGTAAATTAAAAGGAATTATTGTGTATTTACAGTTGTTATCCTGCCAGCCATTTACATTCACAGGATGTTTCACGTAATTAGAATAGTACACAGAAGAAATTCATTCATCAAGCTTTATCATATACACTTCCATAGACAAAAAATCAGTACAATCCTATGTATATAACAATCATGTTAAGGAATTAAATTTGTTTTCCCAAACTAGATTGTACTTGTTAATTTTCTGCTTGGAGTGGGGAAACTTTTTCCTGTAGTCTGGGAGGTCTTTATTATTTAAGTGCTTATTTTTAAAAGCCTTACCATTTTCATTAGTAGGCTACATGTGTTGCTCTAGTGAAACCACTTGTCCATCTCCACCAGAGGATCATGAATCAAGGTCTTTAGTACACTAATAAATGGTAAGTGAATAGCATAATCTTATATACTAAATATACCAAAAAAAAGTGTACTTATAGGAATGCCTCAGTACTAATCCAACAATGAACATTGAAGTAGCAGTGTTCATAGTAATTAATACTAAGAAAAAGTAGAAATAACATCAAGGAAAAATATGTCTAGATTATTGACTCTTAATTGATATGTGACTGTATTGTTAGGTAAAAGAAAGTATGGTTGAAGTAAAACAAATGAGTAAAAGTTTCTATCAAGGCTTGTGAATGCTGTGTAAGCAGTTGTCATTGCTAAGCATGGAGAGTGCTTAAACATATAGTTAAATACACACATACAAAGAGTGGTAAGAAGTTAAATTTTAGTTTATAGTAAGATGATGTTGGAAGTCTTGCAATTCATAAATGTCATAAATTTAAAAGTATTACTACTGTGAGCATATCAAGGCAACAAATACTTTTTATTTCATATACATAGAAACTGTTGATATGTCTATTCAAAACAAAAATATTACAATTAATGTTGTTGCTTTGAGTCGGAAGCTCTAGATGGAAAGTGAAGAAAATGCACAATGAGGATATTATATATGTAGGGCCATTGAGTGAAAGAAAAGGATCACAAGTAATTCTTCATCCAAGCGTTATTTATAGTCTCCTGCTTAGCCATGTCAAAACGTTAAAACTTGTTGATATAAATTTCCCACCTCTGAAGATTACATGATAACATCACAATATTATCTCTCTTCACATATTTATCAACTTGACTCTTGCTGATCTGGAGTTTCTTTTTTTCTTTCTCTCCCTGATTCAGTCTCAGCTAAGGCATTTCATTTGCAATGTAATAAACATGTCACAGTATCTGGCATGACAATACAAAGGTTAGTCATTCTGCTATGATTGTCTATTGTCTTAGATCCAACAATGATATTAAGACTAGTATTATGTTCTTTACCTCTATCAACTGAATAATAACAAAGTCTAAAAAGCCTGTAGCTGCTTTACACTATCAGCCAAAGTATAGCCAATTATCGATACTAGCATCGAGTAATTGCATGAGAACTATATTATTCTATGTAGTCTGAATCAGCTGCAGATACTGTGGAAGCATATTGCATTTAAGCATGTTTTAAAAAGGAGTATATTAACTCCATTGACATACATTTTATGTATATGTTAGAGGTTCCTTAGTGATTTAGATTTAGATCAAATGGGATTGTTTATGTCGTAACCCAAGGTGGAGCTAAGGTTAGCGAAGTTACTACTACTAAGGTATGAAGGTTGCAGTGTTTTGTCATCTTGTTACACCAGAGCACACTTTAGTTGCTAAGAAAAGTGATGTGTCAGTGAAAACTAAGAAAAACACTAACTAGCCTGGTTTGAATATTCAATTTATCACTTATATAGGTGTGGTATGAATAAACTCAAGCCACTTATGAATTTTATTCATAAGTAATTTATTGGATTTTAGTACCTCATTTTGTCAAAGGATACTATTCATATTGTGGTTCAATAGGTACTAATATAATGACATGGTTAACATGGTTAACTCTATGAGGTGGTTCTCAATAATGAGCTGCTCATATACTAATTTGTAATGTCTTAAAATAAGTGGGGATCTATAAAGATATATAGTCCAAGCAAACCTTATTCAAAACATCAGTAATATCTTTATGTTTATTCTTAACTGTAAAAGGCACAATTATAGCATTTGATCAATTTCCTTATGAAAAATAGCTTGACAAGTAAATCAGTCATTACTTCCACATTATTGCAAAGTCAAGTCTATTTAGGTATTTAAAAATTTTAGTGTGTTTTGAATGAGACAGTTGGTGTTTTTTGCTGTTCCTCAATAAGCATTGACAGTAACATGTGCACAATCATAATGACAGTAAACATGTGATAATTGATTGATAAACTGCATTTTAATACGACATTGATTACAGTGTAGCAATTTATTAAATACTAAAGCAAACTCACCACATAAGAGGATCTCTTTATTCACTCATGACTCCATGGTCATTTCATAACAAATACGAAATGTTCCTTCATATCCAGTTATTCCCTACATACACAATGTATACTGATCATTTGATACAACATGATATAATTACTAGGGAGTATAGAAAGTACAACTAAGCACTTTTAACGCAACTAATCACGTTTACTTGTTGTATCAGCAGTTTACCAAAACTAGGGCTAAATACAGAGAATTGTGGGGATGAGCCTGAGGCTTTGTACTATGTAAAATGTCATGAAGTTATAGTGGAAGGATTTGACAGTAAGTAAGGCATTCTTGACTTAGTACTACAACTCATTGCAAGGCTAGTAAGACACTAGCTAAGCTAGTGTGAATGGCAGTGCAGGTTTCACAATCCCAATCAATGATCATTATACAAAGAATAATAATTATGAGTGAACAGGTCAGTTCTAGATCATGCAATTGGCCAACATGTACAAACTAAGCATTTAGTAGAGTAGGTACAAAAGTTATCAAGCAACTACTCAAAGTATGATTTTGATATTATTGTGGTGTCTCATTAGCACGTCTCACTTTATCTTCTCATCTGTACTCTTCTATTTTCATTAGCATTCTACATTTCAAGTGTTGTTATTCCATATATTATGTTAATTCAATAATTGTTGTGAGTGCTACTATAGTGTGGTGTGTTGGTTGCCTGCATACAGTACAAATTTTCAAAACCAACTTGTTTTTAACACAAAGCACAAGGTATATTTTATGAATTCCTTAGCTGTATATATGAATGTATGAAACTAATAGTCACTTACCATGGCATCAACCATATTATGTGTTTAGTCTAAATGGACAATTTCTGGATAATCCAATGTAGCTCCCTACACAAAAACACACATTTAGCTAGTTACTGAGTGCTTATGTGGACTACTTGTACAAAGGTGAAAACTTACTCTGTTGAAGAGGCAACTAAAATCCACATGAACAGAATCTCCATTTGTAGAGTCTATTAAAAATATTCTCTCCATGTCTATCTCCAGACCAAAACAATATAGCCTACTATAGGACATAACTGCTGTAGTACAGGCATAAGCCTTGTTGACGGAATACCTACAAAGAAGGAAGAAATTTTGAAATTTAAATGTAGTTAGATATACCATATGTGTGTGCTCCCTTGCTACAGCACATTAAATAGTTATAAATTGAAAATGGTAGATTCTTTAGGAGCCAAATGTTGTGAAAGATATCAAAACCTGCCTCTTAATCAATCAGATAAACTGGTCAAAAAATCATAGGCAAAACTGCTTGTGCTTTTCATATATATTGGAACTAAACCACAAGGTTGGATTCAAAAAAAAAAACATAAACCATTCTCCTAAAACTGGTGGAAATCTAGAATAAGATAACAACACTAATAACATGCACAAAATATAAGTTGATCTGTTTTCCTCTAACTACCCATTTGTATACATACCCACTACAGGTGGTTTTCAAATTTAAGGACGTTAATTTGGCAAAGTGTAGACTGGAATTGTATATAGCAGCAGACATGTTCAGTGGATTTTTGGCCAAAGAGAGCACACCACATGACGATTGCATGATGGAAAACATCCTCTCTTTTATTTACCTATGAAATTCACTATAGGTAGTTTTAACTTACTATTACTTACTTTAAGATTATTCTTAAATCATTTAAAAATGCATGCCAGTTAAATTGATTTGATTAGATAAATTAATGCCATTTTACTTAACAGTACGCTTTAAAAATAAATACTAACGTAAGTTCTGATATACAAGATGTCGTTGACGGCAGTCTGGATCTCAAAGAAGAAATACATGCATTAATGAACCAAAGGAATATAAAAAACCTCTACAATTAATAGTAAACAACCTTGTTAATAACAGAATTGAATTCCATTAGACGACAATCTTTTCTCAAGTCCATCCTGTCTTATGAACAAGTTGCATAGTTGTAAAAGTTATAACTTATATTAGGCTTAACACATCATGCTATAATCTTTTGAAATATCTTCCTGTTATTGTTATTTTTCCTTTAGTTTCTTGTAGTGATGAAGCAATATAATCAACCTAAACAAGAACAAAATATAATCATTACAAAATCATCCTTTGAAGATTGCTATA
>NW_024536993.1:0-6992 GCF_016097555.1 Gigantopelta aegis | reverse complement strand
ACATACATAATAGACATATGCACACATAGAAGGGTGCGTATGTATGCATATATGCATTACGAAATGAAAGAAACAAAAACATTACTGGAGAAATGCATTAGAAATTAAGAAATATTTAGAAATTGACAGCTCTGTGAATTGAAGAAATTAATAAATAGAGTATCCTACACAAGTTTAAGTTAGACATTGTGTTTTATCTAAAAAAACATTTGTTTTCAAAGGTATTTAACGAGCAAACGCGAGTAGGATACGTGGTTAAACAACGAGTTGTAAGATAAACGGTATCTATCAGTCACGAATGTAAAATTATATTTATTTTTATCTTCCAAAACCAGGTTTAAAATTTATTTAAAGTTAAAGTTGAAAAGTTAAAGTTTTTTTTGTTTAACGACACCTCTAGAGCACATTGATTTTTATTAATCATCAGCTATTGGATGTTAAACATTTGGTAATTTGGGATCTGGGATCGATCTCATTGGACTATTTCTGTGGGCCCAATGGACTATTTCTCGTTCCATCCAGTGCACCACGACTGACATTTCAAAGGCCGTGGTATATACTACCCTGTCTGTGGGATGGTGTATATAAAAGTTCCCTTGCTGCTAATCGAAAAGAGTAGCCCGTGAATTGGCGATAGCGGGTTTCTTCTCTCAATATATGTGTGGTCCTTAACCGTATGTCTGACGCCATATAACCGTAAATAAATTGTGTTGAGTGCGTCGTTAAATAAAATATTTCCTTCCTTCCGTCTTTCCCTGTGTATGTTTCAGAGCTAAAATGTTTAGTGACGTCACGCCACTGCCGTTCTGTTGGTTAACGTGTCTACCGCTGCCAAATATAGTCACATTCAACCCACATTACTGACATTGTATACCATTGTCGCAAATAAAAAAAATTATAATGGATGATAAAAATAATACGCCCCCCCCCCCCCCCCCCCCCCCCCCCCGGGTCTTGTGATACCATAATTTATCAGCACTTATTGATATCCCACGAGTCGCACTTGCATGAAGAGCGTGATATGATTGCAAACTTCGCGAGATGAGATATAAATCATATTTTACTAAAAACATGAAATTTTCTATTTATTATATAATGTTTGGCAAGTTACCTTTATTTTCAAAATGCCAGCAGCAACATAGTTCCGACTTTCTTACAGTGAAGATAACACTTTCTACAGTTACTATAACACATTATAGACTGAAATTTTCACTGATATTTTAAGATATTTCACTAAATGTTATATAATAAATTATGATATCAAAAGACACCCGGGGAATATCCTCTATTTATATATTAAAAACCCTCAAGACCGGACAATCTATAAACCGGAATTCTCTCAAAATCGGACATTTCCCATGGTCCCGTGATTTACGCATCTTTTAATACTGACGTTTTTCCTCTGTAAGCCGGAAACCTCTCTAAACTGAACACCGAGCGAATAATTCAGTCCCAAACTATTTATTTAGTGTATATAGTACCTCTGAAAACCGGACGATTACACTGTTATCAATCATTATGGCATCGGTCGCATTGCATGACAGCGAACATAGTGCAATATCCAAATGATCAGGTTGTCCTACTTTTTATACACAATGAACGAAACACTATACAAATTAAACCCTGAGATGTGTATGCTATTTTCTTCTGAAAAAAACAACAACGAAAAGTGACATTCTTATGTGGGCCATGCCCCCACCCACCCCCACCCCCCACCCAACCAACCACCCTATTTCTCGTTTCAGCCAGTGCACCACGACTGGTATACCAAATGCCGTGGTATGTGCTATCCTGTCTGTGGGATGGTGCATATAAAAGATCCATTGCTACTAATTGAAAAAAGTAGCAAGTTTCGTCTCTAAGATAATATGTCAGAATTACAAATGTTTTTCATCCACTAACCGATGATTAATACATCAATATGATCAAGTGGTGTCATTAAAGAAAACAACCTTTTTTCGTGTTATATTGTAAGAAAGGGGCGCTGCACTTTTGCATTTCCTGTTGAAAGGCAAATTAATATATAGCTGCTGGCATCTTCTCTCGTCTAATAATTTTTTTAATTTTTTTTAATTGTCAATATTTTGAATTTTTTTTATTTTTTTTGCAGATATGCAGTGGAAATTAAATATATAATTTCAAGATATTTCACCAGTCAGATGCACAGAAACTGCCGTACAAACAAAATGTGTTCCATAGTTCACAATACATGGCCTATACACATAGGTTACAATCAAACCACCCGAAGAACCCAACAAACGAAATCGGCCCTGAACTTTTCGTACAAGATAACACAATAGAGACGATAATAATAATAATAATATCAGGGGCGTAGGTTGGGAGTTCGGGGGGGGGGGGGGGGGGGTTCGGACGGACCCCCCCCCCCCCCCCCATTTATACATATAGAGTTTCTGGTGGTGCAAACACACAATAGAAAAAGGGTCCACTTAGTTCATATTCGAACCCCCCAGGTCCAGATCACGCTACGCCGCTGAATATTAAAGGGACATTCCTGAATTTGCCGCATTGTAAGATGTTTCCGACAATTAAAATATTTCTACGATTAAACTTGCATGTTAAATATATTTTCTTGTTTAGAATATCAGTGTCTGTATATTCAATGTGTTTCTGGTCGTCTTAATATTTGTAAAACTTCCAAACTGGATCTTGTCTTCAAATAATTTCGTACGCACGAAAAACAAAACAAAAACCCAATATTTTAGGAAATAAGATGAAATTTAACCTAGTACAAGCATTTGAACGACCAGAAACACGTTTAATATACAGACACTAATATTTTATGCAGAAAAATATATTTGATATGTAATTACAATCGTTAAAAAGTATCTTTTAGTCGATAACATCTTAAAAAGTGCAGCAAACTCAAGAACGTCCCTTTAATAATAACCTAATACCCTTACCAGTGCATGACATGTTCACTGACGTCCATTGTCCAGTCGATTCACACGTGGATGACGTCATGGTTCCGTTAGACATGACGTAACCAACGTCACAACTGTAATTGGCTACTGAATTAAACTTTGTCCCATTCTTAGAATTGATGGCATTTGGAACAACGGGAGGCTCCCCGCAATTAATGTCTGAAATGATAATATATATGTTAAAAATATAATTTGGCATTGGAAAATATATTTTGACATTCAGTTGTGTAGATGGTTAATTATTGGAAATGTTCTACATATAACCAGCACTGGCATAACGTTTATCTGAAACGTCCAAATATATTTCCATTACTATTGGGGATGTCTCGATACATCTAATTCACAATACCAGTGGCGGATGTAGAAAATAATAAGGGGGTGGCTCGACTGGGATGGAGTGAATTGGCGGAGGCTGAGCCATGGTGGGTTTCTGGGGGCAAAGCCCCCTGAAGATTTGGCATTCAGGACATTTTACATCCTTATTTCACTGATTTCCGAGGATATAGTCAAGCAATAAGGACCCGGATTGCATGCGGCGTGAATGCCACAAGCTGTTCTGTTGCCCCAATCAAGTCGGAAATGTTTAGTATCCTGTCATATAGTCGATCAAACCAGCTGTCCATTTCAAGACGAATATCATTCTATGAACTGGTGACAAGTTCGATTTTCTAGAAGCCAAAGTAAACTTCCGTAAGTCTACACCTATAGCGCACTCACGAGAGGGAGCATTGGCTCCAGCAACTCTTTTGCACACATGAACCTGAGAAGATATGTCGGAGGCCGTTTGCTTTTTAGCCTTTGTTGAAGAATCCCAATTCCATAACTCGTTCGTTGGGTACATAGTTTCGTCACACGAAGGCTCGCATATCTCATTCAGGGTTATTACAATAAACTCATATAAGTCATGGATCGTTTCAAAAGCAGTGTGTCTTTCGATCCAGCGTGTCTTGCATATATTCTGCAACTTGTGTATGTTGGCATTTGGGGCCATGCTATCAACGATATTTTCAAAGAATTTGTGTTGATTTGGAGAATTGTCGAAGAAGCTGAATAAATCTCGACAAGAATCCATCATGTTTCCAATTTGTGGAATTTTGTATGCATAACATATAACCAGGTTCAGTGAATGAATGAATGAATGAATGAATGAATGTTTAACGACACCCCAGCACAAACATACATATCGGCTATTGGGTGTCACAAATGGTAAGTATATGAAACATATATATATGTGTGTAAAACCACAGTGTAAGGAGCTGCGGGTGAAAAGTATAATACAATACATAAAATCAAGGTAAGTCCAAGTGAAGGCCAACAACAACCTTCATACTCTGCATCAGGTGCATACTTTTGCTATTTCAGCATGAACCCCTGTTGTGTTTGAGGACATAGACGCCGTTGTCTCATATGCTTGACCGCGACAATTTGTTATATTGAAAAGTGTGCACACTGTTCAAGGCACTGACGAAATGTGTCCCCAATCAATGTTGCTGCAACGTGAATTACTTCATTGTACACAGTTGTACTCGTGTACCATGCATTCTTGGGGCCCGACACAAGATAATTATGAAGTACAGGATTAGATTTTGTCATAAGGGCGCAATATTGCAATGAAATTGCCTTCATTGCATATGTCTGGCTTTAAAAAATCTATTTCGTCATCTCTGTGTTCACGCAATGCAATTTGCTGCTTGGCACATATTAATACTGCGTCTACTATATACGGCAAAATCGAGGTACCCTTTTGTCTCGTGACTGTCTAATAATTCCTTTGATTTGTTGTAGTTAGCAAAACGAGTGCTAACAAAAGTCCGCAAGTTTTCCTTTTCGTTACTACTGAGGAACAGAACACATGAAAGACACCAATCCCCTCTGTAATCTGAATGATTGCTGACCGGCCTCGGTGGCGTCGTGGTTAGGCCATCAGTCTACAGGCTGGTAGGTACTGGGTTCGGATTCCCTGTCGAGGCATGGGATTTTTAATCCAGATGCCGATTCCAAACCCTGAGTGAGTGCTCCGCAAGGCTCAATGGGTAGGTGTAAACCACTTGCACCGACCAGTGATCCATAACTGGTTCAACAAAGGCCATGTTTTGTGCTATCCTGCCTGTGGGAAGCGCAAATAAAAGATCCCTTGCTGCTAATAGGAAAGAGTAGTCCATGTAGTGGCGACAGCGGGTTTCCTCTCAAAATATGTGTGATCCTTAACCATATGTGTGACGCCATATAACCGTAAATAAAATGTGTTGAGTGCTTCGTTAAATAAAACATTTCTTTCTTTCTGAACGATTGCTGATGCAAGCTACCTACGCTACTCGAGCCATTTCGACTGAAACATCACATGCTTCTTGTCCTTATGTATTCGGCTACGAAGTGTGCATGATGTACCAGGTTTCCAGCAATTATCCATCTGCTTACCTTTTCAGCATGACTTAGGCCTAGCTGTCCAGGTGTTAGGAAAACGGTGGAAATGTCATTGGGAGACACACTATTTATAGGCATAATTTCATCATGTAGGTCATAACCATCTGTAGTTTTTGTAACTGCATTAACAGGCCCGGGGGGGGGGGGGGGCTCAGTTTTTATGTCGGGACTTTAAAATGTCTTATAATGCTAATACGGAAACCTGACGATAGAACAACCATCAAAATTAGCCCCCCCCCCCCCCCCCCCCCCCCCCCCCCCCCCCACACACACACACACTTTGAAAATCAGTCCTACGGGCCTGAGTAAGACTACACTGAGATGGACTTTCTTCTACAGACTTCTTAAGAACAAAGCAATCTAATGCGTTCTGCCTACGTCGCTTTTTGGGCGGATCGGACATGATTTTAGTACGTAAAATACGGCGTTGAACTTGCATACGAGGAAATGTTGCAAAAAAATAGACTGGCAGGTGCGCTTTCATCAGTGAAACTGATAACATTACACTTACGTCACATATACAAACGTAATATTCTGCCTGTGACGTCACGTTTAATGTATTTCACTAAAAATGACACCCTATTCACACCCACTCTCTGGACCCGCCACTGAATACGATACCGTACGTATCACGATGTATAACCCTCGAAATGTGTAATTAATTGAACATTGGGGCTAGACGTAGCCCAAGGGTAAAATGTTCGCTTTATGTGCCGTCAGCCTGGGATTAATCCCCGTCGGTGGGTCCATTGTGTTATTTCTCGTTCTTGCCAGAGCACCACAACTGGTATGTCAAAGGTCGTGATATGTGCTATCCTGTCTGTGGGATGGTGTACATAAAAGATCCCTTGCTAGTAATAGAAAGATGTAGCAGGTTTCCTCTCTAAAACTATATGTTAAAATTACCAAATGGTACTCAGTAGCCGATGAGTAACAAATGAATGTGTTCTGGTGGTGTCGTTAAACACAATAAACTTTAACTTTTAATTAAAAAGCTATCTAACCAGTTTATAAAATTGTTATTGCCTTTGATGAAATCTGCACCATAGTATATATTACACTGAGAACCTGAACGTTATCCAGTATATATCATTGTAAAATTCAAAGAAAGTTTGTTTTGTTTAACGACACCACTAGAGTACATTGACTTATTAATAATCGGCTATTGGATGTCAAACATTCGGTAGATTTGACATAGTCTTAGAAAGGAAACCTACATTTTTCCATTAACAGCAAGGAATCTTTTATATATGCACTATCCAACAGATAAGATAGCTCATACCATGGCCTTGATATACCAGTCGTGGTACACTGGGTGGAACGAGAAATAGCCTAATGGGCCCACCGACGGGGATCGATCCCATACCGACCGCATCAAGCAAGAGTAAAATTCAAATGCTATTTTACTGGTATCGATTCATCACTAGAGATTAATCCACTGTATTAAAGGCATACTGTCACAGATTTAAGGACCATATTTCTCAAACAAATTGATAATAAATAAAAAATTACATTAATTGTTGGAAACCAAATCTAGCTATCGCATCACCTTAATTTAACCATGATTGAGTGAAATCCATGTCATCCCTCTCGGTAATTTTTGTTTTTGAATTATGGACCATTGCC
>NW_024536992.1:0-12906 GCF_016097555.1 Gigantopelta aegis | reverse complement strand
AAGATGCTTGAGACGTTCAAACAGAGGTAGTCACTGGTTTTGGATGATGGAACGTTATACGTAATACACATTGTGAACGTACACAACGTGCAATGCAACCTAGGAACACAATAAAATATAGATTTTTAATAAACCACGTGATACTGATAGCAAATTACACAATAAAATAGTTATAAAACCAAATAATTGTGTCTCCCCAGACTTTGTTTCGCTTGAAACGGCGGCGGAGAAACTAAGGCAGAAACCTGTTTCTCCCAAGCCTTGTTATGTTTTCACGGTTTAGAAGCATTGAATTGTACATCTCTTTAACCCAGTTCCCTCTTTCTACCCAGCCTTACTTTTAAAGGGTCGAGAATTGTAACAAATTCCAAAATAAAACAGTGATTAACCCTACTCCATGTCTGTCCTTAGCCTCAGTTCGTTTTAAGTGTACAAATTATGCACTAAAAGTATGATTTTTGGTGAGGTTTATATAGATCAAGAGGGACTTAAAGAACATAAAGAAAAAAAAGTGGGGTTTTTTCTTTTGTCTTTTTTTATAACTTTTTTTTTCTTTTTGTTTGGGGGGGGGGGGGGCGGAGGGGGGTATTCTATCCACTACTCCTACCTTCATTCTGACCTTCCTATTCACATTACATATGGGACATTCACATTACAAACAATTATTTAAATATAACTTACCTTTCACTGGATTCGAACCACCAGCCTCCAGCTCAATCGCTCAACCGACTGCGCTACAGCGAGAAGATGCTTTAGACGTTCAAACAGAGGTAGTCACTTGTTTTGGATGATGGAACGTTATACGTAATACACATTGTGAACGTGCACAACGTGCAATGCAACCTAGGAACACAATAAAATATAGATTTTTAATAAACCACGTGGTACTGATAGCAAATTACACAATAAAATAGTTATAAATCCAAATAATTGTGTCTCCCAAGACTTTGTTTCGCTTGAAACGGCGGGACACATAACAAATGACACAATAAAACATTCACTATACGGTCTTCTTTCACGTTATCAAAGGACAGGAAGCAACAAATTGCACATTAAAACAGAAACTAAGGCAGAAATCTGTTTCTCCCAAGCCTTGTTATGTTTTCACGGTTTAGAAGCATTGAATTGTACCAAAAAAAACGTAACTAACCCACCTCGTTGTCTTTTCTCAGCTTTGTTACGTTTAAAAGGGCAGAGCATATCAAATTAGACAATAAAACAGTTATAAGACCAGATAATTCTCTCTCTCCAGCCTTTTTTTCGCTTGACATGGCGTGACATAACAAATTACACAATACAACAGTCGCTATTCTCGATACATTTGTCTCCCCAGCCTTTCTACGTTTTAAGGATTAGTATCATCCTCTCTTTAACTCAGTTCCCTGTTCCTACCCAGGCTTACTTTTGAAGGGTCGAGAATTGTAACAAGTTCCAAAATAAAACAGTGATTAACCCTACTCCATGTCTGTCCTTAGCCTTAGTTCGTTTCAAGTGTACAAATTATGCACAAAAAGAATGATTTTTGGTGAGGTTTATATAGATAAGAGGGACTTAAAGAACATAAAGAAAAAAAAGTGGGGTTTTTTCTTTTGTCTTTTTTTATAACTTTTTTTTTCTTTTTGTTTGGGTGGGGGGGGGGGGGTCGGAGGGGGGTATTCTATCCACTACTCCTACCTTCATTCTGACCTTCCTGTTCACATTACATATGGGACATCCACACTACAAACAATTATTTAAATATAACTTACCTTTCACTGGATTCGAACCACCAGCCTCCAGCTCGATCTTTGCATCGTTTGTACCAATCGCTCAACCGACTGCGTTACAGCGAGAAGATGCTTGAGACGTTCAAACAGAGGTAGTCACTGGTTTTGGATGATGGAACGTTATACGTAATACACATTGTGAACGTACACAACGTGCAATGCAACCTAGGAACACAATAAAATATAGATTTTTAATAAACCACGTGATACTGATAGCAAATTACACAATAAAATAGTTATAAAACCAAATAATTGTGTCTCCCCAGACTTTGTTTCGCTTGAAACGGCGGGACATAACAAATGACACAATAAAACATTCACTATACGGTCTTCTTTCACGTTTTCAAAGGACAGGAAGCAACAAATTGCACATTAAAACAGAAACTAAGGCAGAAACCTGTTTCTCCCAAGCCTTGTTATGTTTTCACGGTTTAGAAGCATTGAATTGTACATCTCTTTAACCCAGTTCCCTCTTTCTACCCAGCCTTACTTTTAAAGGGTCGAGAATTGTAACAAATTCCAAAATAAAACAGTGATTAACCCTACTCCATGTCTGTCCTTAGCCTCAGTTCGTTTTAAGTGTACAAATTATGCACTAAAAGTATGATTTTTGGTGAGGTTTATATAGATCAAGAGGGACTTAAAGAACATAAAGAAAAAAAAGTGGGGTTTTTTTTTTTTGTCTTTTTTTATAACTTTTTTTTTTTTTTTGTTTGGGGGGGGGGGGGGGGGGGGTCGGAGGGGGGTATTCTATCCACTACTCCTACCTTCATTCTGACCTTCCTATTCACATTACATATGGGACATTCACATTACAAACAATTATTTAAATATAACTTACCTTTCACTGGATTCGAACCACCAGCCTCCAGCTCAATCGCTCAACCGACTGCGCTACAGCGAGAAGATGCTTTAGACGTTCAAACAGAGGTAGTCACTTGTTTTGGATGATGGAACGTTATACGTAATACACATTGTGAACGTGCACAACGTGCAATGCAACCTAGGAACACAATAAAATATAGATTTTTAATAAACCACGTGGTACTGATAGCAAATTACACAATAAAATAGTTATAAATCCAAATAATTGTGTCTCCCAAGACTTTGTTTCGCTTGAAACGGCGGGACATAACAAATGACACAATAAAACATTCACTATACGGTCTTCTTTCACGTTATCAAAGGACAGGAAGCAACAAATTGCACATTAAAACAGAAACTAAGGCAGAAATCTGTTTCTCCCAAGCCTTGTTATGTTTTCACGGTTTAGAAGCATTGAATTGTACCAAAAAAAACGTAACTAACCCACCTCGTTGTCTTTTCTCAGCTTTGTTACGTTTAAAAGGGCAGAGCATATCAAATTAGACAATAAAACAGTTATAAGACCAGATAATTCTCTCTCTCCAGCCTTTTTTTCGCTTGACATGGCGTGACATAACAAATTACACAATACAACAGTCGCTATTCTCGATACATTTGTCTCCCCAGCCTTTCTACGTTTTAAGGATTAGTATCATCCTCTCTTTAACTCAGTTCCCTGTTCCTACCCAGGCTTACTTTTGAAGGGTCGAGAATTGTAACAAGTTCCAAAATAAAACAGTGATTAACCCTACTCCATGTCTGTCCTTAGCCTTAGTTCGTTTCAAGTGTACAAATTATGCACAAAAAGAATGATTTTTGGTGAGGTTTATATAGATAAGAGGGACTTAAAGAACATAAAGAAAAAAAAGTGGGGTTTTTTCTTTTGTCTTTTTTTATAACTTTTTTTTTCTTTTTGTTTGGGTGGGGGGGGGGTCGGAGGGGGGTATTCTATCCACTACTCCTACCTTCATTCTGACCTTCCTGTTCACATTACATATGGGGGGACATCCACACTACAAACAATTATTTAAATATAACTTACCTTTCACTGGATTCGAACCACCAGCCTCCAGCTCGATCTTTGCATCGTTTGTACCAATCGCTCAACCGACTGCGTTACAGCGAGAAGATGCTTGAGACGTTCAAACAGAGGTAGTCACTGGTTTTGGATGATGGAACGTTATACGTAATACACATTGTGAACGTACACAACGTGCAATGCAACCTAGGAACACAATAAAATATAGATTTTTAATAAACCACGTGATACTGATAGCAAATTACACAATAAAATAGTTATAAAACCAAATAATTGTGTCTCCCCAGACTTTGTTTCGCTTGAAACGGCGGGACATAACAAATGACACAATAAAACATTCACTATACGGTCTTCTTTCACGTTTTCAAAGGACAGGAAGCAACAAATTGCACATTAAAACAGAAACTAAGGCAGAAACCTGTTTCTCCCAAGCCTTGTTATGTTTTCACGGTTTAGAAGCATTGAATTGTACATCTCTTTAACCCAGTTCCCTCTTTCTACCCAGCCTTACTTTTAAAGGGTCGAGAATTGTAACAAATTCCAAAATAAAACAGTGATTAACCCTACTCCATGTCTGTCCTTAGCCTCAGTTCGTTTTAAGTGTACAAATTATGCACTAAAAGTATGATTTTTGGTGAGGTTTATATAGATCAAGAGGGACTTAAAGAACATAAAGAAAAAAAAGTGGGGTTTTTTCTTTTGTCTTTTTTTATAACTTTTTTTTTCTTTTTGTTTGGGGGGGGGGGGGGCGGAGGGGGGTATTCTATCCACTACTCCTACCTTCATTCTGACCTTCCTATTCACATTACATATGGGACATTCACATTACAAACAATTATTTAAATATAACTTACCTTTCACTGGATTCGAACCACCAGCCTCCAGCTCAATCGCTCAACCGACTGCGCTACAGCGAGAAGATGCTTTAGACGTTCAAACAGAGGTAGTCACTTGTTTTTGGATGATGGAACGTTATACGTAATACACATTGTGAACGTGCACAACGTGCAATGCAACCTAGGAACACAATAAAATATAGATTTTTAATAAACCACGTGGTACTGATAGCAAATTACACAATAAAATAGTTATAAATCCAAATAATTGTGTCTCCCAAGACTTTGTTTCGCTTGAAACGGCGGGACATAACAAATGACACAATAAAACATTCACTATACGGTCTTCTTTCACGTTATCAAAGGACAGGAAGCAACAAATTGCACATTAAAACAGAAACTAAGGCAGAAATCTGTTTCTCCCAAGCCTTGTTATGTTTTCACGGTTTAGAAGCATTGAATTGTACCAAAAAAAACGTAACTAACCCACCTCGTTGTCTTTTCTCAGCTTTGTTACGTTTAAAAGGGCAGAGCATATCAAATTAGACAATAAAACAGTTATAAGACCAGATAATTCTCTCTCTCCAGCCTTTTTTTCGCTTGACATGGCGTGACATAACAAATTACACAATACAACAGTCGCTATTCTCGATACATTTGTCTCCCCAGCCTTTCTACGTTTTAAGGATTAGTATCATCCTCTCTTTAACTCAGTTCCCTGTTCCTACCCAGGCTTACTTTTGAAGGGTCGAGAATTGTAACAAGTTCCAAAATAAAACAGTGATTAACCCTACTCCATGTCTGTCCTTAGCCTTAGTTCGTTTCAAGTGTACAAATTATGCACAAAAAGAATGATTTTTGGTGAGGTTTATATAGATAAGAGGGACTTAAAGAACATAAAGAAAAAAAAGTGGGGTTTTTTCTTTTGTCTTTTTTTATAACTTTTTTTTTCTTTTTGTTTGGGTGGGGGGGGGGGGGTCGGAGGGGGGTATTCTATCCACTACTCCTACCTTCATTCTGACCTTCCTGTTCACATTACATATGGGACATCCACACTACAAACAATTATTTAAATATAACTTACCTTTCACTGGATTCGAACCACCAGCCTCCAGCTCGATCTTTGCATCGTTTGTACCAATCGCTCAACCGACTGCGTTACAGCGAGAAGATGCTTGAGACGTTCAAACAGAGGTAGTCACTGGTTTTGGATGATGGAACGTTATACGTAATACACATTGTGAACGTACACAACGTGCAATGCAACCTAGGAACACAATAAAATATAGATTTTTAATAAACCACGTGATACTGATAGCAAATTACACAATAAAATAGTTATAAAACCAAATAATTGTGTCTCCCCAGACTTTGTTTCGCTTGAAACGGCGGGACATAACAAATGACACAATAAAACATTCACTATACGGTCTTCTTTCACGTTTTCAAAGGACAGGAAGCAACAAATTGCACATTAAAACAGAAACTAAGGCAGAAACCTGTTTCTCCCAAGCCTTGTTATGTTTTCACGGTTTAGAAGCATTGAATTGTACATCTCTTTAACCCAGTTCCCTCTTTCTACCCAGCCTTACTTTTAAAGGGTCGAGAATTGTAACAAATTCCAAAATAAAACAGTGATTAACCCTACTCCATGTCTGTCCTTAGCCTCAGTTCGTTTTAAGTGTACAAATTATGCACTAAAAGTATGATTTTTGGTGAGGTTTATATAGATCAAGAGGGACTTAAAGAACATAAAGAAAAAAAAGTGGGGTTTTTTCTTTTGTCTTTTTTTATAACTTTTTTTTTCTTTTTGTTTGGGGGGGGGGGGGGTCGGAGGGGGGTATTCTATCCACTACTCCTACCTTCATTCTGACCTTCCTATTCACATTACATATGGGACATTCACATTACAAACAATTATTTAAATATAACTTACCTTTCACTGGATTCGAACCACCAGCCTCCAGCTCAATCGCTCAACCGACTGCGCTACAGCGAGAAGATGCTTTAGACGTTCAAACAGAGGTAGTCACTTGTTTTGGATGATGGAACGTTATACGTAATACACATTGTGAACGTGCACAACGTGCAATGCAACCTAGGAACACAATAAAATATAGATTTTTAATAACCACGTGGTACTGATAGCAAATTACACAATAAAATAGTTATAAATCCAAATAATTGTGTCTCCCAAGACTTTGTTTCGCTTGAAACGGCGGGACATAACAAATGACACAATAAAACATTCACTATACGGTCTTCTTTCACGTTATCAAAGGACAGGAAGCAACAAATTGCACATTAAAACAGAAACTAAGGCAGAAATCTGTTTCTCCCAAGCCTTGTTATGTTTTCACGGTTTAGAAGCATTGAATTGTACCAAAAAAAACGTAACTAACCCACCTCGTTGTCTTTTCTCAGCTTTGTTACGTTTAAAAGGGCAGAGCATATCAAATTAGACAATAAAACAGTTATAAGACCAGATAATTCTCTCTCTCCAGCCTTTTTTTCGCTTGACATGGCGTGACATAACAAATTACACAATACAACAGTCGCTATTCTCGATACATTTGTCTCCCCAGCCTTTCTACGTTTTAAGGATTAGTATCATCCTCTCTTTAACTCAGTTCCCTGTTCCTACCCAGGCTTACTTTTGAAGGGTCGAGAATTGTAACAAGTTCCAAAATAAAACAGTGATTAACCCTACTCCATGTCTGTCCTTAGCCTTAGTTCGTTTCAAGTGTACAAATTATGCACAAAAAGAATGATTTTTGGTGAGGTTTATATAGATAAGAGGGACTTAAAGAACATAAAGAAAAAAAAGTGGGGTTTTTTCTTTTGTCTTTTTTTATAACTTTTTTTTTCTTTTTGTTTGGGTGGGGGGGGGGGGGGGGGGGGGTATTCTATCCACTACTCCTACCTTCATTCTGACCTTCCTGTTCACATTACATATGGGACATCCACACTACAAACAATTATTTAAATATAACTTACCTTTCACTGGATTCGAACCACCAGCCTCCAGCTCGATCTTTGCATCGTTTGTACCAATCGCTCAACCGACTGCGTTACAGCGAGAAGATGCTTGAGACGTTCAAACAGAGGTAGTCACTGGTTTTGGATGATGGAACGTTATACGTAATACACATTGTGAACGTACACAACGTGCAATGCAACCTAGGAACACAATAAAATATAGATTTTTAATAAACCACGTGATACTGATAGCAAATTACACAATAAAATAGTTATAAAACCAAATAATTGTGTCTCCCCAGACTTTGTTTCGCTTGAAACGGCGGGACATAACAAATGACACAATAAAACATTCACTATACGGTCTTCTTTCACGTTTTCAAAGGACAGGAAGCAACAAATTGCACATTAAAACAGAAACTAAGGCAGAAACCTGTTTCTCCCAAGCCTTGTTATGTTTTCACGGTTTAGAAGCATTGAATTGTACATCTCTTTAACCCAGTTCCCTCTTTCTACCCAGCCTTACTTTTAAAGGGTCGAGAATTGTAACAAATTCCAAAATAAAACAGTGATTAACCCTACTCCATGTCTGTCCTTAGCCTCAGTTCGTTTTAAGTGTACAAATTATGCACTAAAAGTATGATTTTTGGTGAGGTTTATATAGATCAAGAGGGACTTAAAGAACATAAAGAAAAAAAAGTGGGGTTTTTTCTTTTGTCTTTTTTTATAACTTTTTTTTTTTTTTTGTTTGGGGGGGGGGGGGGGGGGGTCGGAGGGGGGTATTCTATCCACTACTCCTACCTTCATTCTGACCTTCCTATTCACATTACATATGGGACATTCACATTACAAACAATTATTTAAATATAACTTACCTTTCACTGGATTCGAACCACCAGCCTCCAGCTCAATCGCTCAACCGACTGCGCTACAGCGAGAAGATGCTTTAGACGTTCAAACAGAGGTAGTCACTTGTTTTGGATGATGGAACGTTATACGTAATACACATTGTGAACGTGCACAACGTGCAATGCAACCTAGGAACACAATAAAATATAGATTTTTAATAAACCACGTGGTACTGATAGCAAATTACACAATAAAATAGTTATAAATCCAAATAATTGTGTCTCCCAAGACTTTGTTTCGCTTGAAACGGCGGGACATAACAAATGACACAATAAAACATTCACTATACGGTCTTCTTTCACGTTATCAAAGGACAGGAAGCAACAAATTGCACATTAAAACAGAAACTAAGGCAGAAATCTGTTTCTCCCAAGCCTTGTTATGTTTTCACGGTTTAGAAGCATTGAATTGTACCAAAAAAAACGTAACTAACCCACCTCGTTGTCTTTTCTCAGCTTTGTTACGTTTAAAAGGGCAGAGCATATCAAATTAGACAATAAAACAGTTATAAGACCAGATAATTCTCTCTCTCCAGCCTTTTTTTCGCTTGACATGGCGTGACATAACAAATTACACAATACAACAGTCGCTATTCTCGATACATTTGTCTCCCCAGCCTTTCTACGTTTTAAGGATTAGTATCATCCTCTCTTTAACTCAGTTCCCTGTTCCTACCCAGGCTTACTTTTGAAGGGTCGAGAATTGTAACAAGTTCCAAAATAAAACAGTGATTAACCCTACTCCATGTCTGTCCTTAGCCTTAGTTCGTTTCAAGTGTACAAATTATGCACAAAAAGAATGATTTTTGGTGAGGTTTATATAGATAAGAGGGACTTAAAGAACATAAAGAAAAAAAAGTGGGGTTTTTTCTTTTGTCTTTTTTTATAACTTTTTTTTTCTTTTTGTTTGGGTGGGGGGGGGGGGGGGTCGGAGGGGGGTATTCTATCCACTACTCCTACCTTCATTCTGACCTTCCTGTTCACATTACATATGGGACATCCACACTACAAACAATTATTTAAATATAACTTACCTTTCACTGGATTCGAACCACCAGCCTCCAGCTCGATCTTTGCATCGTTTGTACCAATCGCTCAACCGACTGCGTTACAGCGAGAAGATGCTTGAGACGTTCAAACAGAGGTAGTCACTGGTTTTGGATGATGGAACGTTATACGTAATACACATTGTGAACGTACACAACGTGCAATGCAACCTAGGAACACAATAAAATATAGATTTTTAATAAACCACGTGATACTGATAGCAAATTACACAATAAAATAGTTATAAAACCAAATAATTGTGTCTCCCCAGACTTTGTTTCGCTTGAAACGGCGGGACATAACAAATGACACAATAAAACATTCACTATACGGTCTTCTTTCACGTTTTCAAAGGACAGGAAGCAACAAATTGCACATTAAAACAGAAACTAAGGCAGAAACCTGTTTCTCCCAAGCCTTGTTATGTTTTCACGGTTTAGAAGCATTGAATTGTACATCTCTTTAACCCAGTTCCCTCTTTCTACCCAGCCTTACTTTTAAAGGGTCGAGAATTGTAACAAATTCCAAAATAAAACAGTGATTAACCCTACTCCATGTCTGTCCTTAGCCTCAGTTCGTTTTAAGTGTACAAATTATGCACTAAAAGTATGATTTTTGGTGAGGTTTATATAGATCAAGAGGGACTTAAAGAACATAAAGAAAAAAAAGTGGGGTTTTTTCTTTTGTCTTTTTTTTTTATAACTTTTTTTTTCTTTTTGTTTGGGGGGGGGGGGGGGGGGGTCGGAGGGGGGTATTCTATCCACTACTCCTACCTTCATTCTGACCTTCCTATTCACATTACATATGGGACATTCACATTACAAACAATTATTTAAATATAACTTACCTTTCACTGGATTCGAACCACCAGCCTCCAGCTCAATCGCTCAACCGACTGCGCTACAGCGAGAAGATGCTTTAGACGTTCAAACAGAGGTAGTCACTTGTTTTGGATGATGGAACGTTATACGTAATACACATTGTGAACGTGCACAACGTGCAATGCAACCTAGGAACACAATAAAATATAGATTTTTAATAAACCACGTGGTACTGATAGCAAATTACACAATAAAATAGTTATAAATCCAAATAATTGTGTCTCCCAAGACTTTGTTTCGCTTGAAACGGCGGGACATAACAAATGACACAATAAAACATTCACTATACGGTCTTCTTTCACGTTATCAAAGGACAGGAAGAAGCAACAAATTGCACATTAAAACAGAAACTAAGGCAGAAATCTGTTTCTCCCAAGCCTTGTTATGTTTTCACGGTTTAGAAGCATTGAATTGTACCAAAAAAAACGTAACTAACCCACCTCGTTGTCTTTTCTCAGCTTTGTTACGTTTAAAAGGGCAGAGCATATCAAATTAGACAATAAAACAGTTATAAGACCAGATAATTCTCTCTCTCCAGCCTTTTTTTCGCTTGACATGGCGTGACATAACAAATTACACAATACAACAGTCGCTATTCTCGATACATTTGTCTCCCCAGCCTTTCTACGTTTTAAGGATTAGTATCATCCTCTCTTTAACTCAGTTCCCTGTTCCTACCCAGGCTTACTTTTGAAGGGTCGAGAATTGTAACAAGTTCCAAAATAAAACAGTGATTAACCCTACTCCATGTCTGTCCTTAGCCTTAGTTCGTTTCAAGTGTACAAATTATGCACAAAAAGAATGATTTTTGGTGAGGTTTATATAGATAAGAGGGACTTAAAGAACATAAAGAAAAAAAAGTGGGGTTTTTTCTTTTGTCTTTTTTTATAACTTTTTTTTTCTTTTTGTTTGGGTGGGGGGGGGGCGGAGGGGGGTATTCTATCCACTACTCCTACCTTCATTCTGACCTTCCTGTTCACATTACATATGGGACATCCACACTACAAACAATTATTTAAATATAACTTACCTTTCACTGGATTCGAACCACCAGCCTCCAGCTCGATCTTTGCATCGTTTGTACCAATCGCTCAACCGACTGCGTTACAGCGAGAAGATGCTTGAGACGTTCAAACAGAGGTAGTCACTGGTTTTGGATGATGGAACGTTATACGTAATACACATTGTGAACGTACACAACGTGCAATGCAACCTAGGAACACAATAAAATATAGATTTTTAATAAACCACGTGATACTGATAGCAAATTACACAATAAAATAGTTATAAAACCAAATAATTGTGTCTCCCCAGACTTTGTTTCGCTTGAAAACGGCGGGACATAACAAATGACACAATAAAACATTCACTATACGGTCTTCTTTCACGTTTTCAAAGGACAGGAAGCAACAAATTGCACATTAAAACAGAAACTAAGGCAGAAACCTGTTTCTCCCAAGCCTTGTTATGTTTTCACGGTTTAGAAGCATTGAATTGTACATCTCTTTAACCCAGTTCCCTCTTTCTACCCAGCCTTACTTTTAAAGGGTCGAGAATTGTAACAAATTCCAAAATAAAACAGTGATTAACCCTACTCCATGTCTGTCCTTAGCCTCAGTTCGTTTTAAGTGTACAAATTATGCACTAAAAGTATGATTTTTGGTGAGGTTTATATAGATCAAGAGGGACTTAAAGAACATAAAGAAAAAAAAGTGGGGTTTTTTCTTTTGTCTTTTTTTATAACTTTTTTTTTCTTTTTGTTTGGGGGGGGGGGGGGGGTCGGAGGGGGGTATTCTATCCACTACTCCTACCTTCATTCTGACCTTCCTATTCACATTACATATGGGACATTCACATTACAAACAATTATTTAAATATAACTTACCTTTCACTGGATTCGAACCACCAGCCTCCAGCTCAATCGCTCAACCGACTGCGCTACAGCGAGAAGATGCTTTAGACGTTCAAACAGAGGTAGTCACTTGTTTTGGATGATGGAACGTTATACGTAATACACATTGTGAACGTGCACAACGTGCAATGCAACCTAGGAACACAATAAAATATAGATTTTTAATAAACCACGTGGTACTGATAGCAAATTACACAATAAAATAGTTATAAATCCAAATAATTGTGTCTCCCAAGACTTTGTTTCGCTTGAAACGGCGGGACATAACAAATGACACAATAAAACATTCACTATACGGTCTTCTTTCACGTTATCAAAGGACAGGAAGCAACAAATTGCACATTAAAACAGAAACTAAGGCAGAAATCTGTTTCTCCCAAGCCTTGTTATGTTTTCACGGTTTAGAAGCATTGAATTGTACCAAAAAAACGTAACTAACCCACCTCGTTGTCTTTTCTCAGCTTTGTTACGTTTAAAAGGGCAGAGCATATCAAATTAGACAATAAAACAGTTATAAGACCAGATAATTCTCTCTCTCCAGCCTTTTTTTCGCTTGACATGGCGTGACATAACAAATTACACAATACAACAGTCGCTATTCTCGATACATTTGTCTCCCCAGCCTTTCTACGTTTTAAGGATTAGTATCATCCTCTCTTTAACTCAGTTCCCTG
>NW_024536991.1:0-7529 GCF_016097555.1 Gigantopelta aegis | reverse complement strand
CAACTATGGAAAGCAACAAATCAAATCAAGTGTGTAATTAAATTACCAATACATATCACAACCAATTACAATTAATTACCTTTATATGGATTACTATTAGTCTATGACAATGATTATGCTTCAAGGTGGTCTAACTCTCTGTTCTATACCTTCTACCAACACTCCAGTCTTCAAAACTGACAAGTTATTAATTAAATTAGTCCACTTGTTGTATGTAATGATACAAACCAATAAATGAAAATTTAATAGCATACTTTAATTCTAGGAGAACATGACAAAACAATAAACTTTTAAAAAATCCTCTACAATGATTCCTTCCATATTGAATATTCTTCAGGCTAGCCACCTTGATTCTCAATCTTCTAGCAATCAAACTCATATGTTCTCTTGTGAAATCAGAATGTTCAAAACAATTATAGGATGACCTTTAATTAAACCCAAAGAGCTATACTTAAGTCATTAAGGATTTGACAAAGTCTGCAAGTCTGTAGTATTTAATTGGGCACCAATTTAAAGCTGTTATATTTCTTAATTAGATAACCTTGTTGATGTCTGAAAAAGTCTCCATACAATAAAGCTTTATTTATTATAAATTTACAAGTGTATTTTGATCAAGTTAATCTTCACATCTATATCTATATATAGTTATTACTTTTTTGATAGTTTAATTACTGCTAGGGTGATTGGTCAATGCAAGTGGAAGACACATATGTAAAGGTCAATAGGAGACCTATACAGGAAGGAAGGAAGATTTGAAAATAGTAACCAAAAGGAACATGAGTGTATATGATGAAAGGAAAGAATCTTTAAAATCTCAAACCTGCACAAGGGATGACTCAGGTGCCATCAACTGTGAAGAATTCAAATAACATTGCCATTGAGTATGTTTAAAAAAAATTACTTGAAAAGATTACAATAAAGTATTATATATGGAGTAAAAAGCATATATTACATACATATATAGATATAGATATCCTTAAACATATCAATGGAAGGTGCAAAATGTATCAACAGCAACATTCCTATTAATCTTATAGTTCTTAAAAATTATGCTCAAATCCACTTATTTGCCACAACTCTGATGATGTGGTAAGTGGTCAACCCCTCCAATGATATGGTAAAGGTTTCCTCCTTTGATATTACAAACCCACAACAGGCACTACATACAGACCAGTCTAAAAACAGACGTAATAAATGCTCGAATGTAATTATTCCAACCACAAAACCAAAGTAACCATATCACCCACAAAGGGGGGGGTATTACACGTAGGTATGATAATTGTTAAATGAAGGAGACAAAATTAGTTTTATATTGGCACATATCAAAACTATATTGAGCCCAATTTCCTTCAGTTCAGTAGCCAAAAGTACATCTGGATAAATAATGAAACTACACATCAAGGATAAACAATATTCTGTAAGCAAAATGTCCACAAATTCGTGCAAGGCATACCAGGACAAGTAAACTGGCCTAATAGTACCTCATATTTCACAAGAGTGGTTTCACAAGAAGACAGTGATCATGATACCATATAATATATGGTATTACTAAATACAAAGTTTCCCAATGTAGTTACCCAATATCAAGACACAGAAACCCCACAACAGGGAAAAGTATTCTCAATGACAAGAGGAAACCATATGTACTGATTACACATCTGTATGTGCAGCTGCATCAGTGTGAGTCCCCTATTATCATTAAGGAAATGTGATAATTACTTGAGTATTACATATTGTGTTACGATAACAATAGTTGGGAACTTGTTTGAGGAAATAATTGTATGACAACATGATTGCATAACACACTACGACAACTAAGAAAGTGATCATTAACATCACAACAAAGTTGCTATTACAATATCATTCATTAGATTTTAAACTGATATCCAACTTATTGTGTTCATAAGGGACATTACATCACTTACCTCTACATCAGTTGATGCACCAGGTCATCTCCACTTTCTCATTGTCATTCTTGAATGTCCATTTCATTTACTTGTTCCAATCTAAGTCGTTTTGATGGTTGATCAACTGGTTCATTATCATTGCTATGTTTCTCTTCTATCTTTGAAATAGACAGTAACATAATAGTGGAATGAATAGTAACAATGATCACATTGTGTTATGTCAATGACTAACAGACCCTTCCCTAGTCTAGACTAATAACCTGATTCAATGGTTACTATTGGATATTGTCAATAAAGTATATGATACAGTGGTTAACCTCATTGCGGGCCAGATGACATTGAACTCTCCTTCTTTCAATTGTAAGGCTTCCAGTATTCTATAGACAGGCTTCTGTCTACTAATTATAGGGAAGGTACTGTTAATGTCCCCCTCAATCGGAGGTAATGCATGGGTCCTCATTACATTACACAGAAATTATGCATTACAAACATTTGTTTTTTTCTCTTTTAGTAAATGGTAGTAACCAATAAAAATCTTTTTTTTCAAAATGAAACAATAAAATTATTCTCTTCTATTACACATTAGTAAATAACACAATCAAAGTGATCCAGTAACATTAGTGAATGTTATAATAATAACTGTCAACATAATACTTGGTATTTGCCTAACACAGGTGTTTTAGTCCTTAACTGTTATGGATTCCTCAATTAAAAAAATTTACAGAAAACTATAACATTAAAGTGAACAGTCTTTGTGGCCAGGTCTATGTCTAACACCTGGTAATGTGTGAAACCCAACAAACAATGTTAGTAGACTAAATATAGGCAGCTGTTTATCTGCACATATCATGTATCACGTTCTCAAGTAAAGCTTATACGTATAGCATCATAACAATTAATATAAAGTTCAACCAATATTATCACTATATATATGAACTGAACACCTCATAAACCACTTGTGGATCTGGTTTCTTTACACTCTACACAACAGCTATAAATTGGGGTTTTTAGGATCACAGAATCATAAGAAAGTTTGCTTTAACTATATATCTTAAAAAACATGTAGTGTTCAACATACAAACCAGCTATAGACATTACCAAAAAGAAATGTTTTCTTAAACTGTTATCACTGTGGCCATTAAAAATGTTATACTTTGGGATATACAGACTAGCTATAAAACATTACCATAATCATCATTATTATAAACAATTGATCCAATAATTACCAATCAAGTATTACTTTTAATTAATAGTAAGAAGACACACAGTAAGGGTTTCAGTCTCTATATTCAATTCTCCTATTCATGTATCAAAACAAGATAGACTAATAATACGTGTGTTCTAATCTATCATATGGCTAGGAGCAGTTGTATTGTTTGTAACAAAGCCTTACTATATAAAATTTATATATAATGCATAAACAAAAAAAATATAAACAAGTCACAAGAGTTTCATTAGCAAAGGATTATTCTACAAAACAACATCAATTGCGATAACATTTTCATCAAATATATAATCACAACAGTTCCTTGTTACTCACATTTCATTTGCAAAGATTCATGTTGCAAGTTCCAATGACATTAAATGTCATATTATCTAATAGCTAGTACATTTAAAATAAAAACTGTATAGCATGTACACTGTTTACTGTAGAGCAGAAAGAAAATGCTGGTAGAATGTTTAATGTGGCAACTCAGCATTTTTTACAAAGAATTTTATCCTAGATTATTCAATTTCAAGTGATCATATATCAGATTATTGTCAAATTTGTTACACCAGAAAAATATACTACATGGTGGGTGCACTGACCAATATATTCACTCTGTTGAGGAGGTGACTGTTCATTCTCTGACATTCCATGACTCTTCACTTTTTTCATCACATTCTACAACATGTAGTTCCTAAACATAGTAAACAAATCACAGTAATTCATTAATTGTTATATACCTATCAGGCAATGAGTGATGGATCAATGAAACCATAGATATTAGAATACTTAAATGAAACTCATATGCCCAATAATAACTTACTGATATCTAGTAGTGTTCCTCCTTAACAGAAGTTTTACAAAGTAAAACACAATAAAATGTAATTTTAATGTCCATTCCTAGTACTCCTTTACAAGTACATATATTGTGAATACACATTGGTACTTCTTTTCTTACAATACAGAAATCAACATACTGTGATTTAAGAGATGATGTCCAATATTGATGATACCGAACTATCAAATAGTTTGACTCACTCGATGTAAAGGATACTGTAGTATATTGACATATCTTTGTATTGACAGGTGACCAATGATGACAAAGCATTTCTATAATAAAAATAAATAAATAAAATTTAAAAAATGAAATAAAAGAGAATCTTGAGCAAAGCTACTTTTAGACAACTTTTGATAACTTGCAATACTTATTTTCTGCATTTAAATGAAAAAATTATACATTGAATAATTCCTTTAAAAAGCACACCAAAGTCAAATTTTACTGCATTATATACAGTGCTTACCATACGCAATTTAACTGGTATCAGTAAATTTATACAAGCAGTCAATCTTACCCCTCGCTGTGTGTCACCCATAAATATCTGAACAACACTGCCATACCTAATCAGAAACAACAAATAATGTCATATTCATTAAACTACATATAGAAAGCACTCCAAATTAATACAATAAGCTAGTAATTAACTAGACATCCACCTATAAGTCTAATTTAATTATAAAATCATCATTAAGACTACTTACATTGTTAACAGAGAATAGCAAAGCAATGCATGCAAAATTTGATCTGTAAAAAAACAATCAGTCATGTTTAATGATCATTTTCCCATAATGTGTACATCAGGTTACTTACCTTAGTTTTTGTATTTGTATTAAACAAGAAATGGAATAGAACACAATAACAATAATAGGTGTGCCCGGGTAAGGGAAGTTATACTAAAAAGAAAGCACCCGTTATGTAAATCATTTATATGTTTACAATCACTTGAAATCAGTCTACACCAAAACATTCCAATTGGCAAGGCTTTTTGATATCACCGTCAGCCAACACATTTAAACATTTCTAATATTCGTTATCAATATGATAATTTGTTGTCTTTTAGTTATCTGCATACACTATTAGTCATAGTGATTTGACTTAAAAATGACATTTATATTAAATGGGACATTGTCCTTGGTAGAACTGGAGCGATATCATATTTAAGGCAAAACTTGAGGAGGTGTAAACACATTATTAATAGCTACTGACCATCATAGAATCTGCCATGACCTGGTATTAACTGAAGTACTAGCAAGTTTAAAGAATCTAAGCAACTACATGATACTAAAGATATCCTAATTACACATTCAAGGAATTTGATAGTAAACATCATTGTACGTACATGAAGTCATATGGATAAACAACAACAAAATGTACCCATAGGTAAATGTTACAAATTTGTGAAAAGATTAAGAGGCTTCTTGGAAGAAATTCAATTTGATTGCTCAACTCAACAGATTTTATACAACCTTTAATATATAAATCATGTGTATACATAGCCTCATAATTGGCTGCCTTTAAAAAATGCAAATATTTTAATGGACAATCTAAATTATATGCATACATTAAATTGACTCTTACAGTAATAGATGGTTGTCATTACAACCATTAATGTCTGGTAAGTCATTTCTCATAACATGTGCTTCAAATCAGATATTACCAACCAAGCGAGTTTGTAACAAAGTAGTACACAAGCCACATATCAAGAGCTTTACCAAAATGGACTGAAGTTGGTACACAATCACCAACAATGGAGGCTATACTCCGAATGGTTGTCTATGTGTGTATTGTGTACTATATATAATGAAAGTCTTTCAGTAAAGGCTCAATCATATATAATAATATATAAAAATTATAGTCATATGACACTGTTAACATACAAATAAATCAAGCGGAACACAAACATTGGTTCTTTTTCAATTACTATGATAAACAATCAATACTCCCAAAAATATTGATAAACAGACTCTTCGTTTCAAAGCTGTTATGCTCTATTCCATACATATTCAATACCTAGCAACAAACCGGCAAAATAACATCAATTTAGCTGGTTTTACATCTACTCTATGTAACAGTTCTTTGAGACCAAAGCACTGATTTATCTAATAGCTATGAGTTGACTAGTTTCACACAACTGATGCCATACTTATTGATATTAAATGATACTCAAAGTCATATCAATCTTGTTTGGACTACCAAAATTTAGCAATAGCATGAAATAGTCTTAGTTCTACTCCAAACCATTGACTTTCAAACAAACAATATCCCTGTTTGTTGGTTATTTATCATTTGAGACTGGAATATGTCTAGTTTTACCTGTAGTTTTCAAGAAATATACTAGCCCAATACATAATGCTTTGATTGCTCTAATGAAGATAAAAGTCAGAAAGGTGTTCTAAACTGATTTCATGGAAGCAGCTACATTTACAACAGGATGAAAGTATTTGACAATAACATCCTGAACTATCTGAGAGACATGGAAGTAGTATGAACACTTATGATGTTTACAACTCCTTGACAACCGCAAACTATTACAGTGTCAATCCATGTTCTTTTTGGAAACAGTGATCAACTATGAGCAAACCGGGCATTTTTCTCGGTTGCATCCATTAACTACGTCATATATAGCAACAAATGAATTATATTACATCTGTGACCATAGATATTATAGTATAATTGTGTGAGTAATTGGCTGGCTAGCTTGTTATAAGTTATTTTTCCCTGCAGACACTACTACTAATTCCCAATCACTGTACTTCCAGTCAGTGTTTAACTGAGAAATCAGTATCTCCCAAACAATTCCATTAAAGACTAAATCCAGCCAGTCCCCAATATGTAAACTCTGTAAGGTATTGCATTTTTGCTACACTAATTTCTAACAAAGTTTTGTTACACCCATAGTACCATAATGTGTATCTTGTGTGCTACTGAACCAATTCACATTTTAAATCATATTCCACATCATAATTTGTTTTAAGTTCCTTATCCTAAAACAACCCTTGATCAACCCCCTTGCAGATATAAAATTTATTACATGTCAGTCACCAGGCAATGCCAACACACAATCAAACATAGAACTGCTTGCAATGATGATGCTGTATTATCTCTTTCTTGCCACATATGAACTGATGACCTCTCTCTGTAGCATCAAAACAGATATGATAATGAGTTACAAAGACAATCTTTAATGTGTAAACCCCACTCGTTGTAGACTAAGTAAAAAAAGCCACACTGGCATGGTCCCTAGAATAAAGAACTTAACTTGAGGACTTATTAATATAATTAATAGTCATTTGGTCACAATCCGAGTTTTATTTATGATTCAAGATTATTGAAGGCCACACTTTGAAATTCCTATGTCACGTCTCATTAAAACACCCTAGCACAAGACTACTGAGTCACACCCTCCATTAGGAACTCTAGCCAATTTTGGAAGGACAGAATCTTCCATTAGACCAACCCTGCCTATAGACATGACGATATAATCAGGACTCTTCCCCTCACCTATAGCCATAGTATAAATCCAAACTTCCTTGGAACCCTAGCCTCATCTACACTTCTTTCTTTTCTAATGATGAAT
>NW_024536990.1:0-6497 GCF_016097555.1 Gigantopelta aegis | reverse complement strand
CTAAGTAGGTCAGGGGCCGGCCTAAGTAGGTCCGGGCCGGTCTAAGTAGGTCAGGGGCCGGTCTAAGTAGGTCATGGGCCGGTCTAAGTAGGTCAGGGGCTGGGTCAGTAGGACGAGGTCACGTGATGTCATCAAGGTCACGGAAAGTAGGTCAAGGTCACGGAAAGTAGGTCATGACCCCAGACAGGCCTCCTTACTACTAGTATATACCCCGCCTTTTACCCCAACCGCCGACGGGTTGTAACTCAAACATATTAATAGTATTATATTTTGATGTAGGTGTCATACGTGTAACATGGACATCAGGATAATTCGTGATCGATAATTATTACTTGGTTCATGTAGTTAGTCAGCTAAGTCAGGTAGAGTACATGCAACGTTTATCTCATAATTTTTTTTTATATCAATACTTAGTCATTATTATTTAAATGTTTACTTGTTTCATAAAACAATCGGTGGATCATCGAGTTAGAAGCAGTAAAGTCATGTCTGTGTGATATTGTGGTGGTTCGCCCGTAACACAAAAGTAGTTGGTTAATAAATCAATGTGCTGTTGTTAAACAAAGCAGACGTTGCGTAACATTTATTCGAGTGAGTGGTATTGTTTTAATATTGACATCTTTCTTCTGTTTCTTCCGGTGATGCATGTACGTCATTCTTTGAAACCAATCCTACCTTCACTATTTATCGATTTCTTGATATCTGTAATTAATAATCAATACAGTTTGAAAGAAAAGTTTGAAAAGATTTGAAAACTTGATCATACGAGTTTCGATCGCAATGTATTAAAACATAAGACATTCTTTTTCGTTCCACAATTTATTTTGGAAATAGCTTTAAATTTGACAGCTAATATACAACAGCAATGGTTCGACGTGTGTTACCAAAGATGTTTTGATTGGTCAAATCACACGGTGGACATTTTGGAATTCACTGAAGCCTAACCTGGCATTGTAGAGGGATGGAGGAGCGAAATTTAGCTCAGTCGGTTGAGTGTTCACCTGAGTTGCTTGAGTCGCAGAATCGAACCACCTCGAAACATCCGTTTAACTATGTGGGGTTATCTCTTCCCAACCAGTGCACCACAACTGGTCAAAGGATGTGGTATGTGCTGTCCTGTCTGTGGGAAAGTGTATATAAAAGATCCCGTGCTGCTAATGGCATAAATGTGGTGGTTTTCCGCGGTTGACTGCGAGTCAGAATTATAAAATGTTTCACATCCAATAGCAATTGGCTCTAGCGCTTTTGAAAAAAAAAAAAAAAAAACACATCTTTTTGTTCGTAGGGTGCTTACGGGTTTTTTGGGTTTGGGTTTTTTATGTAGCCCAGTGGTTATCCCGATGCCACATTCATCTGGTCAAGGAGCGGGACGTAGCATTTGGATGAAGGGAGAAACAAGTGTCTGTAACGTCGAAAAGGGGACATAACCGTAAGAAAATATAAACTAGAGCTCGTATTCATAACCGTTATTTCACAGAGGTACATGTTATTTTATTTTTTTTAATTTATTTAATTTTATTTTTAAACATGAAAAATATATATTGTTGTAATTAAAAACACCAGGATGACCAAAAACACTTCAGATGTAAGGAAATGAATAATTTACACAATGAAATCTAAGTAATGTCTCACTTCAGTTATCAGAAATGGCTCTAATGGTGACACATACATGATAGCGTTTAAAACCTAGGGTCCGTCTCTTTAACGGAGACCGGCCTCGGTGGCGTCGTGGTTAGGTCATCGGTCTACAGGCTGGTAGGTACTGGTTCGGATCCCAGTCGAGCCATGGGATTTTTAATCCAGATAACGACTCTGAGTGAGTGCTCCGCAAGGCTCAGTGGGTAGGTGTAAACCACTTGCACCGACCAGTGATCCATAACTGGTTCAACAAAGGCCATGGTTCGTGCTATCCTGCCTGTGGGAAGCACAAATAAAAGATCCCTTGCTGCTAATCGGAAAGAGTAGCCCATGTAGTGGCGACAGCGGGTTTCCTCTCAAAATCTGTGTGGTCCTTAACCATATGTCTGACGCTATATAACGTGTGTCTGTGTCTGTGTGTCTGTGTGTGTGTGTGTGTGTGTGTGTGTGTGTGTGTGTTTATGTTTGTGTCCGTGCGTGCTTGCGCATGTGTGTGCGTGTGCTGACGTGTGTGCGTATGTCTCTATGTGTGCGTGGTCTCTATTCAGTGTCAGCTTATCCTCCTAACACCTAGTTGGCGGGACGTACCTCAGTGTTAACTCCTAACACCTAGACGGCGGGACGTACATCAGTGTTAACTCCTAACACCTAGGCGGCGGGACGTACCTCAGTGTTAACTCCTAACACCCAGGCGGCAGGACGTACCTCACTGTTAACTCCTAACACCTAGGCGGCGGGATGTACATCAGTGTTAACTCCTAACACCGAGGCGGCAGGACGTACCTCAGTGTTAACTCCTAACACCTGGGTGGCGGAACGTACATCAGTGTTAACTCCTAACACCTGGGCGGCGGGACGTACATCAGTGTTAACTCCTAACACCTAGGCGGCGGGACGTACCTCAGTGTTAACTCCTAACAACCAGCCGGCAGGACGTACCTCACTGTTAACTCCTAACCCCTGGGCGGCAGGACGTACATCAGTGTTAACTCCTAACACCTAGGCGGCGGGACGTACATCAGTGTTAACTCCTAACACCTAGGCGGCGGAACGTACCCCGCTGTTAACTCCTTACACCTAGGTGGCGGGACGTACCTCAGTGTTAACTCCTAACGCCTAGGTGGCGGGACGTACCTCAGTGCTAACTCCTAACACCTAGGCGGCGGGACGTACCTCCGTGTTAACTCCTAACACCTAGGTGGCGGGACGTACATGAATGTTAACTGCTAACACCTAGGTGGCGGGACGTACCTCAGTGTTAAATCCTAACACCCAGGCGGCAGGACGTACCTCACTGTTAACTCCTAACCCCTGGGCGGCGGGACGTACATCAGTGTTAACTCCTAATACCTAGGCGGCGGGACGTACATCAGTGTTAACTCCTAACACCTAGGTGGCGGGACGTACATCAGTGTTAGAACCCTCGCTTGATGCGTAGATGGTTTGGGATTGACCCCACTCGGAAGTACCATTGAGCAATTTCTTGTTCCAGCCAGTGCACCACAACTGGTATATCAAAGGCCGTGATATGTGCTATCCTGTCTGCGGGGTGATGCATATAACAGACCCCTTGCCACTAGTGGGAAAATAACGGGTTTCCTCTCAAACTATATGTCAACATTACCAAATGTTTGACCCCCAATAGCTGATGGTTAATAAATCAGTGTGCTCCATTGATGTCGTTAAACAAAAGAGACTTTTCCTAACATCGATTAGAGGGAGTGGTTTTGTTTTTATATTGCTAAGAGTCTTTTGTTTCTTCCAGTAATACATGTATGTCCTTCTTTGAAACTATTCCAGCGTTCACTATTTATCGATTTCCTGGCATCTTAAGTTAATAATAAAAATAGTTTGTCCCATGTCTCGTTCGCAAAGTACTTTGTACTTTGGTCGTAAAGTGCTCGGTCGCAAAGCTATCCTGTTTCATTCTATATTTTTTTCGGAAGTTGGCAGATAATTCGCAACCACAATGGTTTGACTTGTGTTCGCAAAGACATCGGATTGGTCAAGGAATGCGTTGGACATTTTGAATGTCACTGTTGTCCATTTAATTTATGATGTGCTCTTCTAAAAATCTAAGTTGGCATTGTATGGGGGTGTATGGGAGGTGTATGTGTGTGTGGGGGGGGGGGGGGGGGTGGATTCAGCTCAGTGGGTTGAGCTCTCGCCTGAAGTGCTTGCGACACAGTATTGAATATCAATTCAGTTTAATATTTTAATAACGTCCAACCTTTTAAAATATATGTAATACATGTAATACATAATGTTTTAAAAGCCACTCAACATAGAGTTACGAGAGACGAGACACAAACATGATATCATTAAAAAATAACCAGTAAGCAATAAAATACTAAAATTACTAATTTTTAAATCAATAGATTCATATTTCTTTAAAATCATGATCCATTCAACTGATTGTTGTTGTTTTTGTTTGTTTTTTTTTTGTTTTTTTTACTCTTTCCAACCTGTGTGCATCATAACTGGTCAAAGGCTGTGGTATGTGTCTTCCTGTCTGTGTGAAAGTGCATACAAAAAGGTATTTGCAGCTAATGTAAAACATGTAACGAGTTTCCTCGGATGACTACGAGTAAAAATTAACAACTGTTAACAAACGATGATTAATTAGTCAATGCTCGTAAAAAAATAAATAATAAAAATTGACTATTTTGTGTTCCAGCAAGTGCGCCATGACTTGTATGTCAAAGGCCGTGGTATGTGCTATCATTTAAAATGTAGCGGGTTTCCTCTCTAAACCTACCAAGATTATCAAATATGTTACATCCAGTTGCCAATAGTTAATAAATCAACATGGTGTCGACAAAAAAGGCAAAGAACACACTAACATATAGAAACCCTCAAAACATCATAATAAACCCAGAACACAAAACAAGGCACCATCTTGCACCATTCGATAGTAAGTGGCAGCTGATTTGCCAACAATCACCTTGTTGTCTAGGGTAACCAGGTACTCACTCTTCTCCTGGAATTGATTTCCTCTGCGTAACACGGCATTTGTTAGGTCCATGACATGGCGTCAAAAAACGGTCCTTCGATGCATGGCCATCCTCGTGGTGTGGGAGATATCCACAATCATCACCATCACCATCGCCATCACCATCACCATCTCCATCTCCATCACCATCGCCATCTCCATCACCATCACCATCGCCATCGCCATCACCATCACCATCACCATCGCCATCTCCATCACCATCACCATCGCCATCTCCATCACCATCACCATCACTATCGCCATCTTCATCACCATCACCATCACCATCACCATCGCCATCTCCATCACCATCACCGTCACCATCGCCAAGCTCTGCATGGCCCTCCTCGTGGTGTGGGAGATATCCACAATCATCACCATCACCATCTCTATCACCACCACCATCACCATCATTACCATTATCATTATAATTTTCGCTAGCATATTCGTCAACTACTCGGCTAATGTCTGAGCCAGTGGGGATCCTGTGTTCCAACATAGTCGGTTGCTCTGTCTAACCAACTACTCCAGCAACTCCTTTACAGTTTTTAAACACTACAACGTATTTTAAACAATTAAAGCCGTTTTTCATATTTTAATTTATATTTTGTTATTTAGACTTTTCATTGTAGTACACCTGAAGTGCTTCTGGTGACCCAAGTTCTTGTAATACCCCAAAATGCATGTTTTCATCATTCTAAAATCTCACGTTCATCTGAGTATTAATGGTTATGGGGACAGGCTCCAGATGTTTTTAGACAGTTTTTTCTTTCTTGTTTAAACGTCATAAACTTTAGCTTGTAAAATGGTCTCATACGTATTAATATATATATTAACATAATTAATCTGTATATCAATTCTATATATTCTGTTAATATAATGTACCCATAAATAATAATAAAAAATAAATGTGCATTATACTTTATGCAAATAGTTTTGTCCAACAATTCAACTTTTCTTCATTTTGGATTGTTCTGTTATGTATTATGGAAATATATTTATCTACATAGCGACTATGAAACGAGCTTGGGTGTCGTACTGATTTTACGAAACGAGTGTCAGTTTTTAGGTAGGCCCCTATTGCCCGAGCGAGAGCGAGGGTAATACATGAATCCTGACACGAGTTTCGTAAAATCAGTATGACTCACACGCGAGTATAATAAAAAAATTATTATCCATAACGAGATCCAACGCAAAATGTTTCAGCCACAACTAGGAGACAACAAAATGACGTCATATTTCAAATGGCAGTCTGAGCTAGGACTAGGAGGCAACGTCATGTTATGACTCGTCGCTTCGCAAAATACCCCCCCCCCTGATTAAACCATCTTGTTACAGTGCGCTTCGTATGATTATTATTTAAATCGCCGGGTTGGCCTGGTGTTGGTTAAAAAGGGCCGGACCGTGATTGAAGCAACCAATTTCGGATGACGTCCCGGGGTGATGGTGGCCACCCCTGCAAGGCCTGCCACCGGGGGGCTGGGGTGTGGTTTTGCTGTGGGGCCCGCGGCCCTCGTCCCATAGATTCTCTTGGGTTCTCCGGTTCGATGGCCCAGGAAGGCTTTGTTGTGGTTCGTGGAAAGCGTGTAACGTCGTTAGGGCCTGGGTTTCATGGGAACATGGTTGGCGTGGGCCTTGGAACGTGTGTGGCCGGGTTGGTCAAGTAGCCCTGCTGGTTGCCCTACGTGACCAGGTCCAGGCTGCGTGTTGAAGGGGCTGCCCACCCAGACCCTACCCCCCCAGAACTGTCCCTTCCGCACGCGTTTTGCCGCAAACGTTCACCACGACGCCTATACCGCGACATCTTCCCATGCGTCGGAGCAGAAATCGGGATTCACTGAACACACCTGTCTCCATCGCAGTTGGG
>NW_024536989.1:0-7458 GCF_016097555.1 Gigantopelta aegis | reverse complement strand
CCGGCCTATGGGATTTGAATTGGTATAGTCCAACCTATAGCACATATTCAGTGCAAATAAAAAAGTTATGATTTTTGTGATTTAATTTAAATTAACTACACATTGATTAATTAGCCGTCACTCGGCCATGCAAGTTCACAATGACTTAACCTTGACAATAATTACTGTACATAGCTCTGAATGGAGTTTGAACAAAAATTAGCACTGAGGCAAAAGTTGGTTTTGGCCTATAATTCCATACTATACAGATTTGAATGTTCTTATTTACATGGTGTTTGGACTTGCCATATACACCTGCTCTTAAATATGATTAAGGATATCTAGGCAGTCTGAACTTAGATTTTAATAGCAATTTATTTTTATATTAAAAATAACATGTGCCAATATTGGGATAATGTCTTTAACTTCTATAAACATAGTTAATGTTTCATTGTGTGTGTATTCTTTTAATTGATTGTTTGTTGTTTCACTGATTGCTGATAGCTTAACTTTTTAAAGACCTTGATGTTTTTGTCCTTTTGGCATATTTATAGGGTTGCTAAGTCATATTTTAGACAAATTTGTAGTTTTTAGGGGAAACATTTTTTACTTTGAAGAATTTTTTACCAAAGCCATAATTAAAATTTTTGTCACTATTGTGCCTTCTGGTTACCCTCATTTATACATAACAATAAGCTTGTTAAACATATCTTTAGGTCTCCAGATTCAAATCTTTTTTTTAAATAATCACTTAGTTTGCTCCCATGAAGTGTATTTTAAGTGTATACTAGATTTGGAACCAATTTTTCCAGATTGATTATCTACCTTGGTGTAATTTGATGATTTATTTTATTGTTAATGCTGTATTATCCACTGTTCATAGCTAACTGATATGCGGATTACAGATTGTAGGAATACATCCATATACATATGTATTGATCTGGATTAGAAAATAATGCAATAAAATAGATGTTCGGGACTTAATTATGTCACTTTAAAACAGGTTTTTTTTAGTAATGAATCAAAAAATAAATATGCGAAAGCTGCATGATAATTCCAGATATTCACAATTTTTTAAAACCTCCAACTACAGTAGGGTATACAGATAAATAGGAGTCAGGATATTGGTGGCTGCCAATGGTTTTGATGGTCCAATTTGAAAATCTGCCATAGCTGATGGATTGAAATTCCCGCACATGGTAACTTGAAGATGCCCACACTCAGCATACAGGATTTTCTTCCAACAGTGATGTGCAGACTTTAAGTCATTACTTCATACAGATGCAGTCATGTTGGTTTTCCTTCCTCAGACATTGTATTTTTTAATACTGATATTCTTTCTTGGATGTGCCTATTGAGGTCTTCATAATCTAGGGGTCATCAAGTACATGTGTTTCAATGGAATAAGTTTAAGGAGTTGAGGGTACTCCTGAATAGCCATGCTGTCTCTGACATATATAGCTGAGCACACACAACACATCTGACAATAAATATCTTCAGGAGTATATTTTACAAAACATTATTTTTCAAATATGACATATTGCATTTGTACAAAACTGTACAAAATACATGTGTTTTGTGAGGGTGTACATTAAATTAGGTTGCACTGTAGAAACACACAGTTCAGTGAGGTGTGTCAGTTTATGTCAGAAGACACCAGATCCTGGTTGTCATAAAAACACATGATTCACCACCTTTTGAAACATGTATGTTCTCAGTATAGGTTGCACTAAAACCAATTAATTTCCGGCTGGGTCGAAGTTCGAGGTGTACCGAACTTTTGATAGAGAAGTTAACACCACAAGTCCTGTGATTGGTTTATAAATGTGAGTGTGTTGGTTGTAAAAAAAATTTAGTTTCATCTGGGCTAAAAATGTATGCAATTTATTTGATGTAGTACCACCGTGTCAAGTAGCCTTGTGCTTGGAACATGTATGGGTACCTGTAAAAAAAGTACTAAAATTTGTGCGAAACTAGGGGTGTTGCAGAAACATCTGGTTATACCGAAAATGAGCCATAAAGGTACCATTTTCTGCAGGTAATACTTTGAGGTAGGGGGTGTAGTACTGATATTTATGGGTCACAGTTTTGGTTGATATATTGCATATAGTGTTTTTAAACACAAACGGTAACATGGTCGCCTATGGGATTTGAATTGGTATAGTCCAACACTATAGCACATATTCAGTGGCATAATAAAAAAGATATAGATTTTTGTGATTTAATTAAATAAACCATACAATATTGATAATTAGCCGTCACTCGCCATGCAAGTTCACAATGCCTTGAACCTTGGACAATAATTCCTGTATCATAGTCTGAATGGAGTTTGAACAAAAATTAGCCACTGAGGAAAAAAGGGGTTTCTTGGGCCTATAATTCATTACTATACGATTTGAATGTTCTTATTTACATGGGTTTTTGATTGCCATATACAACTGCTCTTAAAATATGTTAATAGATCTAGCCGTCTGAACCTCGATTTTAATAGCAATTTATTTTAATTAAAAAATCACATGTGCCAATATTGGGGATAAGTCTCTTTACACTTCTCTAAACATAGTTAATGTTTCATGGTGTACTTCGGATAGCTTAAACTTTTTGCCTAAGACCTTGATTTTATTGTCCATTTTGGGCATATTTATAGGGGCTAAAGTCATATTTTAGACAAATTGTATGTTTTAGGGGAAACATTTTTTTACTTTGAAGATGAGGTACCAAAGCCATAACTTAAAAATTTTTGTCACGATTGTGTCTTCTGTTCTCATTTATACATAACATATAAGCGTTTTTTAAACATATCTTTACAGGGTCTCCAGATCAATCTTTTTTAAAATAATCCACTTAAGTGTGCTCCATGAAGTGTATTTAATGGTGATAATACTAGTCGATTTGGAACAATTTTTCCCAGATTTGATTATCTCCCTGGTGTATTTTGAGAGAGTTATTTTATTGTAATGCCTGTATTATCCAATGTTACTAGCTAAATGATATGCTGGGATCTACGATTGTAGGAATACATCCAAGTATACATTATTGTATTGACTGGATTAGAAATAATGCAAATAAAATAGATGTTCGGGTAATTAGTCACTCTTAAAAACACGTTTTTTTTAGTAATGAATCAAAAAAAAATAAATATGCGAAAGCTGCATGATCAATTCCAGATATTACAACTTTGTAAACCTCCAACAACAGTAGGGTATACATAAAAGTATAGTCAGAATATGGTGGGCTGCCAATGGTTATCTATGGTCCAAATTTGAAATATCTGCATAGCGGATGGATTTGAAATTCCCGCACTGGTAACTTGAAGATGCCCAAATCAGCATACAGGATTTTATTCCAACAGTGGATGTGCAGGACATTTAGTCATTACTTCATACAGATGCAGTCATGTTGGTTTTTTCCTTCCTCAACATTTGTATTTTTTTTAATACTGATATTTCTTGATGTGCCTATTGAGGTTTGCATATCTAGGGGTCAGTCAAGTACATGGTTTCAATGGAACTAAGTTTAAGGAGTGAGGGTAACTCTGAATAGCCATGCTGTCTCTACATTATACCCGTGAGCAGCACCACATGACACATCTGACAATATATCGTTACTCAGGATATTATTTTGAAAAATATGAGTTTTTCAAAATATGACATATTGCATTGAGTACAAAACTGTACAAAATACATGTGTTTTGTGAGGTGTACCATTAAATTAGGTTGCACTGTAGAAAACACCAGTTCAGTGAGGTTGTCAGTTTTATGTCAGACGACACCAGATCCTGGTTGTCATATAAACAAATCGATTCACACCTTTTGAAACATGTATGTTTTCCCAATGAGGTTGCACTATACCAACTTTAATTTCCGTCTGGGGCGAAGTTCGAGGTGTACCGAACTTTTGATAGCGAAGTTAACACCACAAGTCCTGTGAATTGGTTATAACATGTGAGTGTGTGGTGTGTAAAAAAAAATTAGGTTTCATCTGGGGCTAAACTGTATGCAAATTTATTTGATGTAGGTACCACGTGGGTCACGTAGCCTTGTGCTTGGGAACATGTGCCTGGGGTACCTTGTAAAAAAAAGTACTAAAATTTTGTGCGAAACTAGGGGTGTGCCAGAAACATCTGGTTATACGAAAATGAGCCATGAAAGGTACCATTTTCTGCAGGTAATACTTTGAGGTAGGGGTTGTAGTACTGATATTTATGGGTCACAGTTTGGTTGATATATTGCATATAGTGTTTTTAAACACAAACGTTACATGGTCGCCTATGGGATTTGAATTGGTATAGTCCAACCTATAGCACAAGTCCAGTGCATAATAAAAAAGATTATGATTTTTGTGATTTAATTAAATTAAACTACACTATTTGATTAATTCCGCCGTCCACTCGGCCATGCAAGTTCACAATGACCTTGACCTTGACAATAATTACTGTACATAGCTCTGAATGGAGTTTGAACAAAAATTAGCACTGAGGAAAAGGTGGGTTTTTGGCCTATAATTCATACGATACAGATTTGAATGTTCTTATTTACATGGTGTTTGACTTGCCATATACAACTGCTCTTAAATATGTTAATATATCTAGGCAGTCTGAAAACTTAGATTTTAATAGCAATTTATTTTTATATTAAAAATAAACATGTGCCAATATTGGGATAATGTCTTTAACTTCTATAAACAATAGTTAATGTTTCATGTGTGTACTTCTGATAGCTTAACTTTTTAAAGACCTTGATTTTTATGTCCTTTTGGCATATTTATAGGGTGCTAAGTCATATTTTAGACAAATTTGTAGTTTTAGGGGAAAACATTTTTTTACTTTGAAGAATTTTTTACCAAAGCCATAATTAAAATTTTGGTCACTATTGTGCCTTCTGGTCTCATTTATACATAACAATAAGCTTGTTAAACATATCTTTAGGTCTCCAGATCAAATCTTTTTTTAAAATAATCACTTAGTTTGCTCCCATGAAGTGTATTTTAAGTGTATACTAGATTTGGAACCAATTTTTCCAGATTTGATTATCTACCTTGTTGTAATTTGATGATTTATTTGTTTATTGTTAATGCTGTATTATCCAATGTTAATAGCTAAATGATATGCTGGATTACAGATTGTAGGAATACATCCAATATACATATTGTATTGATCTGGATTAGAAAATAATGCAATAAAATAGATGTTCGTTCGGTAATTATGTCACTTAAAAAATTAAAAACAGGTTTTTTAGTAATGAATCAAAAATAAATATGCGAAAGCTGCATGATAATTCCAGATATCACAAATTTTTAAAACCTCCAACTACAGTAGGGTATACATAAAATATAGTCAGGAATATTGGTGGCTGCCAATGGTTTTTTTGATGGTCCAATTTGAAAATCTGCATAGCTGATGGATTTGAAATTCCCGCACATGGTAACTTGAAGATGCCCACACTCAGCATACAGGATTTTCTTCCAACAGTGATGTGCAGGACATTAAGTCATTACTTCATACAGATGCAGTCATGTTGGTTTTTCCTTCCTCAGACATTGTATTTTTTTAATACTGATATTTCTTTGATGTGCCTATTGAGGTCTTCATAATCTAGGGCGTCAGTCAAGTACATGTGTTTCAATGGAATAGTTTTAAGGAGTTGAGGTACTCTGAATAGCCATGCTGTCTCTACATATATAGCTGAGCACACACACACATCTGACAATAAATATCTTCAGGAGTATTATTTTAAACAAAATTATTTTTTCAAATAGTGGACATATTGCATTTGTATATTCAAAACTGTACAAAATACAATTGTTTTTGTGAGGTGTACATTAAATTTAGGTGCACTGTAGAAACAACCCCCAGTTTCACCCCCGTGAGGTTGTCAGTAGTATGTAAGAAGCCACAAGACCCTGCGTTGTCATAAAACCAGCCATGAGTCACCCCCTTTGTTGAACATGTATGCTATTCAGTATGAAGGTTGCAACTATACCCAATTAATTTCCGTGCTGGGTCGAAGTGCGAGGTGTACCGAAATAGCTTGATAAAGAAGTCAACACCACAAGTCCTGTGATTGCTTTACCCCCCCCAATGTGAGGGTGTGGGTTGTGTAATAACAAATTCGTTTTATGTGGGCTTGAAAAATGTATTCAATGTTAGTGGATGTATGTTATCCACGTTGTCAAGTTAGCTTGTGCCTTGGAACCTGTATGGGGCTACCTGTAAAAAAAAGTGACTCAACTTTTGTCGCGAAATCTAAAGGTGGGCTGTATCAGAAAAAGTCTGGGGCTTTATATCCGAAATGACATGCCATTTTTTTGATTATTTTTTTTTTCTCACGGTCCCATTTTCGGCAGTTAAATACTTTGAGGTAGGGGTGGTCACGTTTAGTGTAATATTGATGGGTTACACAGTTGGTTTGCTTAAGTGAAGATCGTGTTTGAAACACCAAAAACGTTAACATAGGTCGGCCTATGGGATTGGAATTGGTATAGTCCAAACCTATGCCACATATTCAGTGAATAATAAAAGAAGATTTATGATTTTTGTGATTAATTAAATTACCAAAACTACACTATTTGATTACATAAGCCGGCAATCGGCCATGACAAGTTCACAATGACCTTGACCGTGACAACTTAATTTACTTGTACATAGCTCTGAATGAGAGTTTTGAAAAAAAATTGCCGTATGAGGGAAAAAGTTGGTTTTGGCCTATTAAATTCATTTACTACACAGATTTGAATGTCTTAATTACATGGTGTTGACTTGCCATATCCAAACTGCTCATAAATATGTTATTATATCTAGGCAGTCGAAATTAGATTTTAATAGTCAGTGATTTTATATTAAAATAACAGTGCAATATTGGTGATAATGTCTGTAACTTCTAGAAACATAGTTAATGTTTCATGTGTGTACTCTGATAGCTTATACTTTCAAGACTTGATTTTATTGTCCTTTTGGCATATTTATAGGTGCTAAGTATATTTTAGACAATTTGTAGTTTTAGGGGAAAATTTTTTTACTTTGAAGAATTTTTTTACCAAAGCCATAATTAAAATTTTGTCACTATTGTGCCTTCTGTTCTCATTATACATAACAATAAGCTTGTTAAACATATCTTTAGGTCTCCAGATCAAATTCTTTTTTTAAAATAATCACTTAGTTTGCTCCCATGAAGTGTATTTTAAGTGTATACTAGATTTGGAAACCAATTTTTCCAGATTTGATTATCTACCTTGGTGTAATTTGATGATTTATTTATTGTTAATGCTGTATTATCCAATGTTAATAGCTAAATGATATGCGGATTACAGATTGTAGGAATACATCCAATATACATATTGTATTGATCTGGATTAGAAAATAATGCAATAAAAATAGATGTTCGGGTAATTATGTCACTTAAAAACAGGTTTTTTAGTAATGAATCAAAAATAAATATGCGAAAGCTGCATGATAATTCCAGATATAAAATTTAAACCCCA
>NW_024536988.1:0-7405 GCF_016097555.1 Gigantopelta aegis | reverse complement strand
CCAATGATAAATTGATGAATCATTGTTAAAGTATTCTCCTTCCCCCCCCCGTATCAAATATGCAATCTATGTATTAAGAGAAGATACCTTCTATTGCGCTTTATGCGAATTAATTTAGATGTATTATTTACTACATATGTATAACCATGATGAATGTGACATTCCTAAACTTTAACTTGTAAAGTTATATATAGAAACATATTTGGTTACATGGAGAGAAAGATTCTGTACTTGTAAACACTTCTTTTTCTTTCCCAAATGAGCTCATGAGTCATTTTAATGTGTTACATATTCAGTTATATCTCTAATTATATATAACTATTTTTATCTTAACAGAACAACTAGAGTCAAACATCTCCAGTCCCATTAAATAACAATTGGTATTCAGTTCATAATTTTACTCCTGAAATTAGAGACAGTTGGTCTTTTGTGTCACAAAAGTAAATGATCACTGAATTATAATAATATGATGAAGGTACATAAGAGTTCATACCTTAATTGTCATTTAATATTCTTATCAGGGAGATGGTTTCAAAGCACCCCCATTGTCTTACTCTCCAAAACTCTGTTATGATAATGATTTATTATGAACCGCAGTGTCTTTTCATTGTGGTAATAGTATTATACCTGCTACTATAAGGCAGGACATATACAGATGAGACTCGGTAGAGGATAATGATTACTTTGTAATTAATTTCTTTACAATTACCTTGATATTTAAAAGTGGCAAATTAATTGATCTAGCCTTAACTAACATAGTTTGTGGGAAGGGGAATCCCAAAGCCCCACCTCTATGAAGCACTGATCTTTGTTGTACTTTACCCTCCTTGTTATACAAAAACACATTTCTCATATTTATCTGTGCTTCATCATGATAATACTATTATTTTCATGTCTAGGCCTGCCTTAGTGGCACCTTCCTGGAACACTACTGATATACAGGAAAGAGCACTGAATTTCATTGAAGAAGTCCAAGATAAAGTGAGGCCTGTCTTGGTATATAGTTGTATAATTATATATAGGTTTTCATACGCCAAGATAAGAATAAAGTAGCATTTAGTTGTGATCTTTGACACTGTACTTATATTTGGGCTTATAATCATATCATACATAGTGTATGTGAAATAATTGAGGTTGAGTTTAAATCATTATTGTTCACCTCACTTGACCGGTAATACATTTCAAAAGCATCTTATTTAAAACTATACCAACAATTACTATACTTAATGAAGCATACTGTTATTCTACTTAATGGTACTTTTTGTTTATTCTACTTAGGTTTACTACTAATCACAAAAGATACAAAGATGAAAGGCAATGGCCTCCAAAGTATTTCTTTTCTGATAATCCTGCTGCTCCAACCTAATTTAAGTGATGTATGATTTACATAGTCTAATGTATCCCAACAAAATTATATGTACTACCTGTATATTTTGTTACTGTTAATCAAGGACTTTAGAGTTAGTCCTATGTAGACAGCTTCTAGTATAGGAGACAGGCTACATGAGCTCCAGTGATATGCAATTGAGTTTTATGTTACTAGTACTCTATGTACAGTCTTTATTGTTGTTTCTTATGATCAATTTCTGATTACTAAATTGTTATATTTGTTTCCATTGACAGGTAGAGTGATATTTTTGGAATTTCAAGGTCAAAGTTTGTACTGGTATCTGTGCCAGCACTGCCGCTCTTCAGTAACTATCCTGATAATCCAACTAATGTCTATTGTTTCTCCTGATTTGCACCAAGCCAAAATAGGACTATGAAAGGTATTGTCACCATTTATTGGACAGTGGAGTTAGAACTGTCATAAGAAGTAATTTTGAATATTGATGATAATTATCATGAGCCCAAACCTTCACTTGTCATTTCAACGGACAGTTTGGATAACATACAAATATTTATTATAACTATCTATTTCCTTGTAAGTACTAAGATTATATTTTCTAATAATAATCAATTGAGAACACTCTTACTTTAAGTCATATACTATTAGATAATCAGTTTGTATGTATGATTGGCAGCTGTTTTAACTGATTGATTGGATCCTTCAAATATTGCATGGATGTTTCCTATCCATTAACCTTGAGAAAATTTCCTATATGCTTGTACATGCTTTTTATATTACTCCTATCTTTTGTCATATTTTTTTTGAGGAAATGGATCATCCTGAGAATATATGTTATTCACAATATAGGCTGCTATAATCTGGACAGTATCCGGGAAGATGTTGTACTCATAATTATATGTTGCTAGTAGTGATGGAGAGTCTACTTTTGCTTGTTTTAAAACATCAATTCCCACTATATTAATAGCTGCTATTGATGACCAAATATTCTTTACTTATACTAATAATCCAGCTGCTCCATCTACTTTAAGTGATGATATGGTTTACATAGTCTATTGTATGCTAACAAAATATATTGTACTACCTGTATATTTGTTAGTGTTAATCATAGACTTTAGAGTTAGTCCTATGAAGACAGCTCCGAGTTATATATATATAGCCTGAGTTACTAGTACTCTATGTACAGTCCTTTTTTTCTAGTTCTTATGATCAATTTCTGATTACTATAATTGTTATATTGTTTCCATATTGTTTTCATTGACAGGTAGAGTGATATTTTGGAATTTTCAAGGTCAAAGTTTACTGGTATCTGTGCAATAATGCTCTTCACTAACTTTCCTGATAATCGCCACTAATGTTATTGTTTACTCTATGGCTTTGTACCAAGCCAAAAATAGACTATGAACATATTTCATATTTATTGGGACAGTGGACAGTTAGCATTCATAAGAAATAATTTATAGAATATGATTATTATTATGAGTCCAGCCTTCATCTTATCATGTCAACTGACAATTTTGACATCATAAATATTAATCCATATATATTCTTTAACATAAGCCATGTCTTTGTACGTACACTATATTGACCAATAAGAATCAATTCGGGTTATTATTAATATATATTTTTTAAAATTTTAATATTAAGTAAACAGGGTCATCAGAGATTTTATCAGTTACTTCCCAAATTTCAACACTCAAAATATCATATAATATATTGACTTCTTAAAATGTCAACTCCCAAAATACCCAACTTTTATTACTCTATTAGAATTAGCTTTCAGATAATACCTTAGTAGTACAATCTAGTAATTGACCAAACGCATCCCTTATAAAATTAATTTAGTATTATAGCTTATGGTCTTGACAATTAACACTCCAACCAACTACATCTTTTATATAACTACTTTATTGATAGCTGACATAGCGGGAGTAGTAAACATTTTAGAGTTGAAGTTTTAGGAGATGGTATTTTGGCAAGTTGAGAAGTTGTTATTGCAAGAGTTGACATAATGACATTCTGAGAGCTAACCGTATTATCTATGGGGCTCACCCGCCATATTTTATAATTAGTGTACTGTATTAGTGGGCAGAGAGATCAGATTTAGAGAAATGGTGACAGTTGAGCGTGTTTTGTTAGTTACCGTTATACCCAGCGTATTTTCTGCCCTAACATGGACCAAAATATCTGATAACGAAGGACCAGAAAAGCGTGAGGGTGCTTGCACTGTTTTTGATGAATGGAATGACGTCCTTGTACCTCTTTTCTGGAAGGACAGCAACTAAACGTTATCCAACATGACACGTGGCGTTTTATGATAGCTCTAATGATACCTGGCGTATTGTAGCATATGGCAATATTAGCAGCACACCACCTGGGCGTCGTTATAGTTATTTTGGTCTTGTACGATATTCAATGAGACTAGCCTCTTGTTTGTATCTCATGGCTTTGGAAGAGTAGAATATAAAGACACATGGCATTTAACATGGATCCATTTCACATGGACGGAACTTAATAATATTGCAGGAGATGGTCCCGGTGACGATATGGTGGACACTTTGGAGCTGTCTATGGTACCACAAATACTATGTGTATAGGGGGTGGTTTTACCAAAGTAAACTTACCAAGTCGCCTACATTGACACATACAAGCTGATCTTTACCAGTTTGTCTGAGGCTCATTGGAACCTTGTTCACCCTCAGCCTACATCAGGAAACAGTTTTAATCCTCTTGTTCCTCATGACGTTGTCTTCAAGGATCTGCTGTAGTGGGAGAGGAGAGTTAGTACTTTGGTGGTGGTATGTATGAGGTTAGTTGTGAGACATATGTGCATGAAACTTAATATAGATTTTAATCATGACATAGATGTGGTAATAGGATGGAGCACGTTCCTTGCCCTGCTGAAGATGGCTGGGGTCTTTGATAACAACAAGAACAAATGGACAGAGTTGCCACGAGTTTTTCCCCCCCCCCCCGCCTCGCCCCCCCCCCCCCCCCCACCCCCCCCCCCCCCCTCCCCCCCCCCCCCCCCCCCCCCCCCCCCCCCCCCCCCCCCCCCCCCCCCCCCCTGTGCTACCCAAGAGTATGGAGTGCTATGGCTGTCCTCTAAGTATGCCAGTGGCAAAGCTGTGCTCTATGGGGGATCTGATATTTATACCAAACAAATTATTAGTGTACATATGTGACTGTTATTTTTATTACTATTATAATAAATATATAGGATGTAAGCCTGGCCAGAGAATGAAGTACTTGTAGTGATGCCCTTAATAAAACAATGGAACAAGATACCTTGCTGAGGTGAGAAATTTTTACTACTATCCCTTATCATGATTATGTGCTATTCGTAATCAGTTTGTATAATACGTGATTAGCAGCTGTTTGTGAATGTTTCCATCTAGTTTGGCTGGAGAATTTTTCAAAATTGCTTGTACATGATTTTTATGTTCTCTATTTTGTAATGTTTTTGGGAGGATGGATCCATCCTAAGAATTATCAATCATAAAGAATTATCACATTATAGGCTGCTGTAACTGGACAGTATCCTGGAAGACGTTTATGCTCATATATGGTTGCTGGTAGTAATGGCGTGGTCTATATGTTTGGCGCGAACTACTCCAAAGTTAGTGACTATATGTTATATCTATGCATGAAAAGTCTTATTTAATTATTCAATTTATGTTCTAAATTAAATTTTTGTGGAGTATTATATTACAATAATTTATTTAGTGCATTAGAATTTGTACTTTATAAATGGATTTAAAGTGGTTAACGCATAGTGATTCTGATCTGTTATGAGTAAACTAACATTTCTGTAGCGATAATAGATATTGTAATAACATATTAAATGTGCTATGATTTAATTTTTTTTCATAGCAATTCCCATCTAAACGATTTATGGATTCTTCAGGTAATCCTGATTTTGAACTGTAAGTACAAGTTGTGATAGAGTGTGGTTTAGTTATGCCCATCTTCACGGTCTCTTTATGATAATTGCATTTGGAATCTTGTTTCCTACTGGTGCTTTGATTGCACGATATTAGCGTTGTAAAGGATCTAAAATTTGGTTTATGTTCACGTCATAATCCAGGTAAAATAATGTTTGTGTTATGTTCTTATGGATATAATGAAGAGCTGATGCTGTCTTCTAAGTTTTATGAATACTCTCTCAAATATAGCTTCACTGCTGTCTTGTTCTCCATACCAGCTTTATCATGATCTTCCCACTGGTGCTTAGTCTGCTTACCTACACATCCACATTGCCATTATTGGGATTGTCTTAATGACAATTATGATTATACAACCCATCAATGGTATCCTGTAAGTAATATTGTTGTAATAATACAGGCATGGTGTCTCTAAACTGTTTTGGATGGACAACCCAATTAATCAGTTTAGAAGTAGCTTATAATAAAATTTCTGCAATATAATATGCGCTTATAGAAATTCACTTGTGTACGCGTGTATATATATTTAGAGTATGTATTGTAACACTCACTTTTGTCTTGACACTAGAATGTTGTGATATTGCATTGAAATTGTAGATTAGTTCTGAATTAAAAATTATGTATTATCATAAACTCAATCAAATGTCCACAAATAATAAAATTACTGTTACTTATGAATTATTCCCTTTGAAGTCTACCTACTTTGATGTGATGACATGGGTGTCCTTCTGTTTATTAACTTACATATCCAGACTGTCCACGACTTCAAATGTTTTAATAATTTACATCTTACAAATGTCTTAACAATTATGTTACTGTAAACACAAATCACTAAATATTTTATCGCTACCTATAACCCTATATAATAGACCTCCAACTGGGAGTTGTATGTAGGTAAATATTGAGTCAAACCACTTGAAACAAAAATCGTCTAGGCTAGCCAAAATTATAGTTTTAAGGCAAATGATTCCTTAACTGTAACATCAATGACATCAACAACATTATGTTGTATTAAATTGTTGCTTTAAAAGAGCACTACTTTTCATGTTGTTTCTTTGTTTATAGTCGCCGCGAGATATAAAGAAAAAACAAAGAGAAATCAACATATCGGAAGTGTTGGGAGTGGTTCCATCGCCTATGGGGATTTTCTACTATTGTTTTAGGACTGACACAAGTTACTCTTGGTGTATTCCTAATTGTTCCACCATTAGGTGTGTGGGTAGTATGGATCCTTTATGCTTTGGCAGCTGGGTGATTGCATTTATTCATCACGAGATTGTTAAGGTACTTGTGCTTGTGTTAAGAAGGAAAATGTTGGGAGAAGAGTTTGAGCTTAAAGACCAAGCATCTTTAAAAAGAAAAAAACGCTAATCATATTTTACATAGAGTTCATTAAGTTTTTGCTATAATTTCAATAGATACTAAAGTTTTTATCTTTTTTACTTTTTTATGAATAATATGAATAACCATTTTTTATTACTTTTAGAAATCCATTCTTTTATTAATTAATATTGTTATTAATATTGTGACATACTTGCTACAAGATGTGGATTGGCAAGATGGTCAAAAATGCACGTCACTGTCATAAAATGGAATGATTATGAGTTTGAGACTGATCCGGCTAGTGAATGAGTAATGATCTTTTGTTATCAAAATAATATATTGTTTCTAAAAAAACATGGAATGTTACTAATATCTGGCTAAACAAAGGAGGACTTAGCCAAATAAGGATTGTCTCTCAACCATTTGTAAATACTATTTCTGTCATTAAAGTTGATATTTTAAGGCAGTAAAGAAGGTCAGTTGCTGATTGTGAGCAGCTCTCATTTTAATAGTTTATTTATTATGAGATGACAGATTTATTAACATTAAAATGCATTTTAACAAGCTATATTAAGATTTAGTGGACTATTTGGCGCTGCAGAATAAAAGTTTATTGAATAAGAAAATAGTGACCAAACAACCTGTTATATATAAATCAGATAAATAGAAGGAGATGGCATATTTCAGAAAAAGGAAAAGTACAGAAAGATGAAATACAAAAAAATCAAATGTGTAAATTAGTAGTATATGTAAACTGTTAAACTAATTTTAGTCTCTCCTGGTTAATCCC
>NW_024536987.1:0-7015 GCF_016097555.1 Gigantopelta aegis | reverse complement strand
CAAACCCAATTATTTACGGTTATATGGCATCTGACTTATGGTTAAGGAGCACACAGATTTTGAGAGAAAAAAACAACAAATAAAAATAAACCCGCTGTCGCCACTACATGGGCTACACACTTTCGTGAGATTACATTTGTAAGTACTCGTTTATTTAATATGCTTGATAGTCCTATGTTTTTAACAGGTATTGTTTGTTTACTGCAAAAGTTATATGTTATTGGTCGAATGAAGTGTTTTAGTAAGGCAGCGTGTCATCATAAAGATGTATTTGCCATTAGGCGTTTGAACTGTACGACAATCCTGGTACTACCATGCAATGGAGGCATTGTTAGAGTGTCAGTGACCTTCCTTCTTGATTTTGATAGATAATGGCCTTTTCAATATATTTGGTGAGGAAATTGCGTGGTGTATCATTCAAAGATATATATATATATCACAAGGATTTGTAAACAGCTGAAGGGGCACAGCTGGGAACAGACGTACACCTCCATTATTAGCACGGGACGACTGAGGTCAAATGAGGGATGGAATGCATGAAATGGAAATATCTTAAGTAATCCTTCTTCAGGATTTTCTTGGATTAGTTCGTTTTATAATTGTGTGGTTTGCTTGAAAGTTTCATTGTTACTGTTTGGGAACCTAGATGTTTTTCCGTACCGGCTTTTTTTTGTAATGCTTAGCTGCTCGGATGTGGAATCAAGAGAGGGAGAGACATTATCGATCGGGCTGGTGACAGCCGAAGGCATGCTTACGAGAGTTTGGAAGATTCCATCAACATCCTTGCGACGGATGGTGGAGTACGTCAATGAAATGTGATGTAGCAATTATTGAATAAACGGTGTTGTCACTTTTGGACAGCAATTTTGTCCTGTGCATTCAGTTCGAATTGTCCCGCCGGAAAAAAAAAGATAAATAATTGTTCCGTAAGCGTCCGGTCCGTCCGTCCGTCCGTACCGTAATTGCGAGAGATAGGAGATAGTTACCGCCGTGCGGGTGACAGCTAAACAGGTAGCTGTCAAACATAGCTTTCTTACGTTAAATAATTAGACTTATGGACATGTGTATGATATCTTTCCTCAAGCAATTTACTCTCTCTCTCTCTCTCTCTTTGTTCTTCAGTTGATTCCACAATGACGAGATGGTGGGAAGATACATTACATCAGATGGGCTGGTGACAGCTGACGGCCGTAGTGCTGTCGGACATCATTCCTGTCATTAGCAGTATGACTTTTGACATCTGTACTTGCATGGATGAAGCATTTTAATGGTAAGTTCAACCTCCCTCCTTGATTTTTGATAGTTTGGTTTTAATTGTTTTGGGGAACAATTGAATTATAATTGAGAGATGTCCATCAGTGGATTGGTAACAGCTGAAGACAGAGCTACAAGACATACATTTCTATCATTACGAGGTGACTGACGTCAAATAAACTTGCCATGAAATGAAAGAAAGAAAGAAAGAAATGTTTTATTTTAACGACACCTCAACCCACCTTATTTATTTACGGTTATATGGCATCTGACTTATGGTTAAGGACCCACACAGATTTTGAGAGGAAACCCGCTGGTGTCGCCACTAACCTGGCTACACTTGCGTGAGATGAAATGTGTAAGTACTCGTTTTTTTTAATATTCTTGATAGTCCGTTTTAAAACTGAGTGTTTTTCTGCAAAGTTATATTTGTTATTGTGCGAGAGGAATGTTTTTGTAAAAACCGTAAGCTGTCCACACTAAAAATGTTTCTTTTTTCCATTAGCAAGTTTTTTTTTTTGAACCTTAAGACCTCCTGTTAACTCATACATTCAATGGGGCCCCTTTTTGAAGGGGTCAGTGACCTTTGTTTTTTTCCCCTTCCTTGATTTTTTTTGATAAGTTCTTGGCCCCCTTTTTTTTTTTGTTAATTAATAATTTTGGTTGGGGAAAATCGGTGTCTTTGTTATCATTTCCAAAGATATATATCTATATCAATGGGAAAATGTTTGTTTAAAAAACAGCTTAAAAAGGGCCCACAATCCTTGAAAGAGCGTTACCACCTTCCCCATTATTTTACAACTACCGACTAGGGAAAGTCCCCCCAAAATAAGATGCCCATTCAAATGAAAAAATATCTTAAAATAAATTCCCCCTTCTTCAGTATTTCCTTGAAATCCTTGTAGTTTTTCGTTTTTTTAAGTAATTGGTATCTTTGGGGTGTGTATTCTCTTTTGTTTTTGGCCGTGGAAAGTTTTTGTTTCCACCCATTTGTTGTTACTGGGTTTTTGGCCGTAATTTTGCCTTTTCCCTACCTCCGCCTTTTTCTTTTTTTTTTTTCTTTATTGTGACCGTTGGGGTGGAAAAAAAATCACAGGAGATTTGTTTTGAAGACACCTTATTCGTTCCTGGCCTGGGGTGGACCAGAACCCACAAGGCAAATGCCTTCCGAGAAGGTTTTTTGGGAAGAATGCCCATGAACAGTCCCTTAGCCAAGAAGGAGTTTATGGGAAGAGATTTTTTCCAATCCAACAAACTCCTTCTTGCCTTGCGACGGGCAATTTAATGAGACAAAAATTCTAAAGGTTTGTATTTCCCCCCCACTTTGGAACCAGCAAAATTATAAAAGGGTCCTCGTGCAGTCGGATAACAAATTGTGCCCGCCGTAAAAAAATTACAAGGTTTGTGGTCACTTTGGCCGCAGCAAATTCTTTTGACTTCACACGGTGCAAACTCTCGCATTATTTCGAATTGTCCCGGCACCCGTCGGGCGAGAAAAGATAAAAATAGTTGTACCCGTACCGTATTGTGGGCGAAAGAGATAGGCTTAGATAGTTTTTACCGTGCCTGGGGGCCGGTTTGGGAACCAAGCTCAACAGGGTAAAAGCCCTTATGGTTTTTTAAAATAAGTTAAGACTTATAATAGCTACTTGTCTCCCTGGTATCCTTTTTTCGCGATTTTTCTGTCTAAATTTTCACAACAGTCTACTCTCCCTATCCTCCTCCGGTTGTAGTTTTAAAATTCCTTTTTTTCCTCAGCAAAACTTTTCCCCAAATGATGACGATTATCCCTCTTCTCTCCCACTTGCCCAGCTCGTCTCTTCTCCTTTCTTTTGACCTTCAGTTGTTGAAAATTTCCCACAGGCGAAGAAAAATTTTGGGACATACCTACTTACCGCACTCAGGACTGGGTCTGGGTGCCAGCTTTTCCCCTGCCCGGTTCCCCAGCTGTCCCCCCCCCGCCCCCCCCCCCCCTCGGACCCCATTCACATCTTACCCCATGTCCCATTAGCACTGTAGTCTGACTTTTGGTTAAGGACCCAATCTTTTAAAACTGATGCCAATGGAATGATACAGCCGCAACAGTTTTTTGCGCTAACTGTGTAATTAGCTCTTTTTTTTTAATTCTGATAGTCCGTTTTCTAACTGAGTGTTTTTATTGCATAGTATTTTGTTATTTTTGCGAGACCATTTTGTACGTATAAGTCACAGAAATGATGTTTCATTTTCAGTTTGACTTACGACTTTTGTACTTACATACAATGAGGCATTTGAATGGTCAGTGGCCTACCTTCTTGCATTTTTGATAGTTGGCCTTTTAACCATTTTGTTGAGAAATCGGTTACACATTTCAAAGTTATATAGTTTTATATCAATGGATGGGTAACAGCTGAAGGCAAGCTGAAAGACGTCACCTCCATTATTAGCACGAGACGATGATGTAAATGAGATGCATGAAATGAAATTATCTTAAGTAATCCTTCTTAAGTATTCTTGACCTAGTTCGGTTTTTATACGGTTGTGCTTTTGCTTGAAAGGTTCATTGTTAACGGTTTTTATAATGTTTTCTTACCCTTTTTTTTCTTTAGGTTCGTGTGGAATTCAAAGAGATTTTTTTGAAGTAAGGAAACGCGGTCTGAGTGACCCCCGAGGCCGCACTTACGAAGTTGGAAGATTCCATCAAACATCCTTGCGACTTGAGTTGAGTTTGTAATATGAGAATGTTTATGTACAATTATTGAATAAAGTTTGTCACTTTGACAGCAGTTTTGTTTTTTTGCAATTCAGTTTCGAATTGTCCCGCCCCCGGAAAAAGGGGTTTTTTAATAAATGAGGTTGACCATCCGTCCTTCCAAAAGTTTCCTTCCGTACCGTAATTGCGAGAGGATAGGATGTTTTGGTACCACGTGGCGGGTGACTGTAAACAGGTAAAAGGTCAAACATTTACTTTCTTACGTTTAATAATTAGAACTTACCGAACATCTGTATGTAACTTTTCCCTCATGCCAAAAACTGAGGCTCGTCAATCGTCTTTCTTCAGGGGGGTCCACAATGGACGAGAGAATGGAAGATTACATTATTACAATCCTGGGCCTGGTGACATGTGACGGACGTAGCTTTTTGGACATTTAATTGTCCGTTTTTGGCAGTTTGAACTTTTGACATCTGTACTTGCATGGAATGAAGTATTTTAATGGTTACATTCACCTCGACTTCCTTGATTTGGATAGTTTGCGTTTATAATTGTGTTGGTGGAAGCAATTGAATTTTGTAATTGACTGATGTCCATCAGTGGCTTGGTAAAACAGCTGAAGACAGCGTACAAGACATCATTTCTATCCATTACGAAGGGACCCACCGTTCAAATTAAATCTTGCATGAATGAAATGAAAGAAGAACGCAATGTTTGTATTTAACGACACACTCAACCCACTGATTTATTTACTGTTCATAATTGGCAATCTGAGACTTAGGTTACGACCACACAGATTTTTGAGAGGAAACCCGTTTTCGCCACCTACATTGGGCTTTCCGTGTGCGTTTTTTGACAGGTGGGTAATTACTCGTTTTTTTTTAATCTTCTTGATGGTCCGTTTTATAACTGAGTGTTTTACTGGCGTTTAAGTGTTTTATATTGTGGTAACACACGAGGACCAGTTTTTTTTTAAGTTTTACGTATGTTGCGAGGAATGTCATTCGGCCCATGTATTTCATTAGCCAGTTTTGACTTAATGCCCATTGTACAGAGTTTGCAATGAGGCATTTTAATGGTCAGGGACCTTCCTTAATGCGAACGGGTTTTTTGATAGTACGGCCTTTTAATATATTTGGTGCGGATGGAAATAGGTTATCATAAAAAGATTATATAAAAAGTTTCAGGTGGATTTTGTCCCAACTTTTTGGACAGCTGAAAAGACGTACCCCTCCATTATTAGCACTGTTTTTCGACTGATGTCAAATGATGATGCCCCCCCCATGAAATGAAATATCATTAAGTAATCCTTCTTCAGTATTCTTTTTTTCGTTTAAATTGTGTGTTTTACCGTTGAAAGTTTCATTGTTTTTAACGGTTTTTTGGCTAATGTTTCCCTACCGCTTTTTTTTTGGCTTTAGTGAATCGTGTGGAATCAAGAGTGGAAAGACACTTTATCGTCCGGCTGGTTGACAAGCCACGAAGGCAATGCTTAAAGAGGTGGAAGATTCCCCCAACACCTAGCGACTTGTTTTTTACGTTTATGAAATTTTGATGTACAATTAATGTTAAAACACTTGACAGCAATTTTGTCCTAAGTGTATTCAGTTTTTTTTGTCCCGCCAAACCAAAAAGATAACTCTCTTTCCCTCCGTCCCTCTTTTCCGTCCGTCCGTACCGTTTGTTGATTTGATAGAGACCATAGTTACCGCCGTGGCGGAGACATTTAACATCACGGGCCCTGTCCCGCTGACATAGCTTTCTGACGTTGAATAACATTAGACTTATGACATTGGTATGTAGCGGTTTCCTCAGCAATTTACTCAGTGTCCCTCTCTCTTTTTGTCTTCAGTGATTCCCACATTTTTTTGATGGAAGATCCCTTACCTCCATACTTCTGGTGACAGCTGACGGCGTAGCATTTGGACAAAAATTCCTGTCATTAGCAGTTTGACTTTTCACCCCCGTACTTGCTTGGACCTATGAAGCATTTTAGTGAGTATTTTTTTTTGGTTTTTGTTATAATTTGGTTTTGTGTGCCACATGGTTTTTTGGTGGAACAATTTGAATTTTTCAAGAAATTTGATATATTGGTCCCCATCCAGTGGAATTTTGGTAAAAAACAGCTGAAAAGGACATAGGCCCCCTTACAAGGAAAATACCAAAACATTTTCTTCATCATTACGCGACAGGTTGTGGACCCCCCCGGAACGTCCCCCCAAAATTTAAAACCTTTTTTTAGGCTGAAAAGAAAAAAACATAAATAAAAAAGAAAGAATTGCAATGTTTTTTTTTTTTTTTTTTTTTTTTTTATTTTTTAACGCACAACTCAACCCCCCACTTATTTTTAATTTTTTCTCTTAACGGTTTTTTTTATTGTTTATATAGGCGTCTTGACTTTCTTTTATGGTTAAGAACACTTCACACAGATTGTTTTCTTTGAGAGGGAAAAAAAAACAACCCCCCCCCGCTTGTTCGCGCAAACCACTCTAAACCAATGGGCTTTACAAACAACCTTGCCCGTGGAGCATTTAAATTTGGGTGTAAGTTTAACTTCCTCCCTTTGTTTTTGTTTTTTGGTTTCTAATATTGTTCTTGAATTAGTCCCCCGTTTTTTTTATAAAACCTGTGATGTTGGTCTTTTTTTTTTTACACGGCCAAATTTTATTATACATTTGGTGTTAATGTGGGTTCGAAGGAAATGTTTTTTTTTGTACGTCGGTTACTTGTTCACCAAAAGTAAAATTTTTTTATTTGCTCCATTTAGCAGGGTTTTTTTTTGAACTTAAACCTACCAAATCCCCCTTGGTATTTTTAAACAATTGGCAAAATGGAATAACGCCCAATTTTTTGGAAGGGTTCAGGTGAAACCTTTCCTTTCCCTTGATTTTTTTTTTTGAATTAGTTTTGGGCCCCTTTTTTATATAATCTTTTATGGTGGGAGGAACATTGGTTCTTTTCTTACAACATTCAAGATTTTATATTAAAATATAATGAAATAGCCAATTTTTTTTTTGTACAGCCTGAAAGGCCCCCAAACCAGCTTGAAAAAGAACGTAAAACACCCCC
>NW_024536986.1:0-7021 GCF_016097555.1 Gigantopelta aegis | reverse complement strand
TACGGGAGGCACCCTGATCCGCTAGGTGGTCCTCCCAGGGCGAGGCCTAACCATTGCACCTCGGATGGGCTGACCCCTGCGATCGCCCCAAATGTGGGCGACTCGAGTACGAAATTTTTTAGTGTGGGGGTCTGCGTTCGCGCTAACCCCCGAAATCAAAAGTAAAAAATAGTTTTCATAAACATATTTAATTGTTGTTTATAGATGTTTTGTTTTAGTCATTTGTTCATCGTCAGTCTGGGATCGCGCTTCCGCCTCCCCGAAAATCAAAGGTTGAAATAGTTCAAATAAACATATTTCACTTGCAATTGTGTGTGTTTTATTAATCTATTCTCTGTCAGTTTGCGACTGCACTACCCTCCCACCCCCCGAAGATCAAAGGTTAAAATAGTTCCAATAAACATATATCACTTGTGTATGTTTTGTTTTATTCATTTATTCTGTCAGTCTGCGACTGCACTACCCTGCCCCGCCCCACCCCCACTCCCACCCCCACTCCCACCCCCACCCCCACCCCCGAAAATGAAACGTTAAAACTGTTCCAATAAACATATTTCGCTTGTGTGTGTTTTGTTGTATTCATTTGGTCGCCGTCAGACTAAATTAAACTTGCGTATTTTCTTTTACGGTGCTACCGTTGTCATGTGTTGTTTGTTGTAATCACAATTTATTGTTTTGTAATTACGTAGATTGAGTTGTGTATAGAGTGACCGTGTGTTGACTGTGAATATTTAAACCACATGGTCATAGACATTGCTATACGGTGCTTTTACATATATTATTCGTGTGGCGTGTTTGTTTCCTAGTTCCTCTTTACTGTTTTAACATTAGCATTCAATATACATTTAGTGTCAGCGCTACGCTTAAATGTGACAATTCGTAATGGATGTGTATTGCGACTTGCTTGTAAACTGAATAAGTAAAGCGAAAATCATCTCAGTTTGGAATCAAAATGTACCACTTGTAAACTGGAGGTAATGAGTGTCAGTGCTTTGGATGATTGCCACCCGTCTGTCTAGACGGGCGTATTTACGGCACCAACTAGTGCGAAGAAAGAGACACCGTCTCTTGGTGGCTCAAAGCGACCACTCAAATGAGCCTTCTGCCAAGACCAAGCATACTTACCTGGTACGGGAGGCACCCTGATCCGCTAGGTGGTCCTCCCAGGGCGAGGCCTAACCATTGCACCTCGGATGGGCTGACCCCTGCGATCGCCCCAAATGTGGGCGACTCGAGTACGAAATTTTTTAGTGTGGGGGTCTGCGTTCGCGCTAACCCCCGAAATCAAAAGTAAAAATAGTTTTCATAAACATATTTAATTGTTGTTTATAGATGTTTTGTTTTAGTCATTTGTTCATCGTCAGTCTGGGATCGCGCTTCCGCCTCCCCGAAAATCAAAGGTTGAAATAGTTCAAATAAACATATTTCACTTGCAATTGTGTGTGTTTTATTAATCTATTCTCTGTCAGTTTGCGACTGCACTACCCTCCCACCCCCCGAAGATCAAAGGTTAAAATAGTTCCAATAAACATATATCACTTGTGTATGTTTTGTTTTATTCATTTATTCTGTCAGTCTGCGACTGCACTACCCTGCCCCGCCCCACCCCCACTCCCACCCCCACTCCCACCCCCACCCCCACCCCCGAAAATGAAACGTTAAAACTGTTCCAATAAACATATTTCGCTTGTGTGTGTTTTGTTGTATTCATTTGGTCGCCGTCAGACTAAATTAAACTTGCGTATTTTCTTTTACGGTGCTACCGTTGTCATGTGTTGTTTGTTGTAATCACAATTTATTGTTTTGTAATTACGTAGATTGAGTTGTGTATAGAGTGACCGTGTGTTGACTGTGAATATTTAAACCACATGGTCATAGACATTGCTATACGGTGCTTTTACATATATTATTCGTGTGGCGTGTTTGTTTCCTAGTTCCTCTTTACTGTTTTAACATTAGCATTCAATATACATTTAGTGTCAGCGCTACGCTTAAATGTGACAATTCGTAATGGATGTGTATTGCGACTTGCTTGTAAACTGAATAAGTAAAGCGAAAATCATCTCAGTTTGGAATCAAAATGTACCACTTGTAAACTGGAGGTAATGAGTGTCAGTGCTTTGGATGATTGCCACCCGTCTGTCTAGACGGGCGTATTTACGGCACCAACTAGTGCGAAGAAAGAGACACCGTCTCTTGGTGGCTCAAAGCGACCACTCAAATGAGCCTTCTGCCAAGACCAAGCATACTTACCTGGTACGGGAGGCACCCTGATCCGCTAGGTGGTCCTCCCAGGGCGAGGCCTAACCATTGCACCTCGGATGGGCTGACCCCTGCGATCGCCCCAAATGTGGGCGACTCGAGTACGAAATTTTTTAGTGTGGGGGTCTGCGTTCGCGCTAACCCCCGAAATCAAAAGTAAAAATAGTTTTCATAAACATATTTAATTGTTGTTTATAGATGTTTTGTTTTAGTCATTTGTTCATCGTCAGTCTGGGATCGCGCTTCCGCCTCCCCGAAAATCAAAGGTTGAAATAGTTCAAATAAACATATTTCACTTGCAATTGTGTGTGTTTTATTAATCTATTCTCTGTCAGTTTGCGACTGCACTACCCTCCCACCCCCCGAAGATCAAAGGTTAAAATAGTTCCAATAAACATATATCACTTGTGTATGTTTTGTTTTATTCATTTATTCTGTCAGTCTGCGACTGCACTACCCTGCCCCGCCCCCCCCCCCCCCCCCCCCCCCTCCCACCCCCACCCCCACCCCCGAAAATGAAACGTTAAAACTGTTCCAATAAACATATTTCGCTTGTGTGTGTTTTGTTGTATTCATTTGGTCGCCGTCAGACTAAATTAAACTTGCGTATTTTCTTTTACGGTGCTACCGTTGTCATGTGTTGTTTGTTGTAATCACAATTTATTGTTTTGTAATTACGTAGATTGAGTTGTGTATAGAGTGACCGTGTGTTGACTGTGAATATTTAAACCACATGGTCATAGACATTGCTATACGGTGCTTTTACATATATTATTCGTGTGGCGTGTTTGTTTCCTAGTTCCTCTTTACTGTTTTAACATTAGCATTCAATATACATTTAGTGTCAGCGCTACGCTTAAATGTGACAATTCGTAATGGATGTGTATTGCGACTTGCTTGTAAACTGAATAAGTAAAGCGAAAATCATCTCAGTTTGGAATCAAAATGTACCACTTGTAAACTGGAGGTAATGAGTGTCAGTGCTTTGGATGATTGCCACCCGTCTGTCTAGACGGGCGTATTTACGGCACCAACTAGTGCGAAGAAAGAGACACCGTCTCTTGGTGGCTCAAAGCGACCACTCAAATGAGCCTTCTGCCAAGACCAAGCATACTTACCTGGTACGGGAGGCACCCTGATCCGCTAGGTGGTCCTCCCAGGGCGAGGCCTAACCATTGCACCTCGGATGGGCTGACCCCTGCGATCGCCCCAAATGTGGGCGACTCGAGTACGAAATTTTTTAGTGTGGGGGTCTGCGTTCGCGCTAACCCCCGAAATCAAAAGTAAAAATAGTTTTCATAAACATATTTAATTGTTGTTTATAGATGTTTTGTTTTAGTCATTTGTTCATCGTCAGTCTGGGATCGCGCTTCCGCCTCCCCGAAAATCAAAGGTTGAAATAGTTCAAATAAACATATTTCACTTGCAATTGTGTGTGTTTTATTAATCTATTCTCTGTCAGTTTGCGACTGCACTACCCTCCCACCCCCCGAAGATCAAAGGTTAAAATAGTTCCAATAAACATATATCACTTGTGTATGTTTTGTTTTATTCATTTATTCTGTCAGTCTGCGACTGCACTACCCTGCCCCGCCCCACCCCCACTCCCACCCCCACTCCCACCCCCACCCCCACCCCCGAAAATGAAACGTTAAAACTGTTCCAATAAACATATTTCGCTTGTGTGTGTTTTTGTTGTATTCATTTGGTCGCCGTCAGACTAAATTAAACTTGCGTATTTTCTTTTACGGTGCTACCGTTGTCATGTGTTGTTTGTTGTAATCACAATTTATTGTTTTGTAATTACGTAGATTGAGTTGTGTATAGAGTGACCGTGTGTTGACTGTGAATATTTAAACCACATGGTCATAGACATTGCTATACGGTGCTTTTACATATATTATTCGTGTGGCGTGTTTGTTTCCTAGTTCCTCTTTACTGTTTTAACATTAGCATTCAATATACATTTAGTGTCAGCGCTACGCTTAAATGTGACAATTCGTAATGGATGTGTATTGCGACTTGCTTGTAAACTGAATAAGTAAAGCGAAAATCATCTCAGTTTGGAATCAAAATGTACCACTTGTAAACTGGAGGTAATGAGTGTCAGTGCTTTGGATGATTGCCACCCGTCTGTCTAGACGGGCGTATTTACGGCACCAACTAGTGCGAAGAAAGAGACACCGTCTCTTGGTGGCTCAAAGCGACCACTCAAATGAGCCTTCTGCCAAGACCAAGCATACTTACCTGGTACGGGAGGCACCCTGATCCGCTAGGTGGTCCTCCCAGGGCGAGGCCTAACCATTGCACCTCGGATGGGCTGACCCCTGCGATCGCCCCAAATGTGGGCGACTCGAGTACGAAATTTTTTAGTGTGGGGGTCTGCGTTCGCGCTAACCCCCGAAATCAAAAGTAAAAATAGTTTTCATAAACATATTTAATTGTTGTTTATAGATGTTTTGTTTTAGTCATTTGTTCATCGTCAGTCTGGGATCGCGCTTCCGCCTCCCCGAAAATCAAAGGTTGAAATAGTTCAAATAAACATATTTCACTTGCAATTGTGTGTGTTTTATTAATCTATTCTCTGTCAGTTTGCGACTGCACTACCCTCCCACCCCCCGAAGATCAAAGGTTAAAATAGTTCCAATAAACATATATCACTTGTGTATGTTTTGTTTTATTCATTTATTCTGTCAGTCTGCGACTGCACTACCCTGCCCCGCCCCACCCCCACTCCCACCCCCACTCCCACCCCCACCCCCACCCCCGAAAATGAAACGTTAAAACTGTTCCAATAAACATATTTCGCTTGTGTGTGTTTTGTTGTATTCATTTGGTCGCCGTCAGACTAAATTAAACTTGCGTATTTTCTTTTACGGTGCTACCGTTGTCATGTGTTGTTTGTTGTAATCACAATTTATTGTTTTGTAATTACGTAGATTGAGTTGTGTATAGAGTGACCGTGTGTTGACTGTGAATATTTAAACCACATGGTCATAGACATTGCTATACGGTGCTTTTACATATATTATTCGTGTGGCGTGTTTGTTTCCTAGTTCCTCTTTACTGTTTTAACATTAGCATTCAATATACATTTAGTGTCAGCGCTACGCTTAAATGTGACAATTCGTAATGGATGTGTATTGCGACTTGCTTGTAAACTGAATAAGTAAAGCGAAAATCATCTCAGTTTGGAATCAAAATGTACCACTTGTAAACTGGAGGTAATGAGTGTCAGTGCTTTGGATGATTGCCACCCGTCTGTCTAGACGGGCGTATTTACGGCACCAACTAGTGCGAAGAAAGAGACACCGTCTCTTGGTGGCTCAAAGCGACCACTCAAATGAGCCTTCTGCCAAGACCAAGCATACTTACCTGGTACGGGAGGCACCCTGATCCGCTAGGTGGTCCTCCCAGGGCGAGGCCTAACCATTGCACCTCGGATGGGCTGACCCCTGCGATCGCCCCAAATGTGGGCGACTCGAGTACGAAATTTTTTAGTGTGGGGGTCTGCGTTCGCGCTAACCCCCGAAATCAAAAGTAAAAATAGTTTTCATAAACATATTTAATTGTTGTTTATAGATGTTTTGTTTTAGTCATTTGTTCATCGTCAGTCTGGGATCGCGCTTCCGCCTCCCCGAAAATCAAAGGTTGAAATAGTTCAAATAAACATATTTCACTTGCAATTGTGTGTGTTTTATTAATCTATTCTCTGTCAGTTTGCGACTGCACTACCCTCCCACCCCCCGAAGATCAAAGGTTAAAATAGTTCCAATAAACATATATCACTTGTGTATGTTTTGTTTTATTCATTTATTCTGTCAGTCTGCGACTGCACTACCCTGCCCCGCCCCACCCCCACTCCCACCCCCACTCCCACCCCCACCCCCACCCCCGAAAATGAAACGTTAAAACTGTTCCAATAAAACATATTTCGCTTGTGTGTGTTTTTGTTGTATTCATTTGGTCGCCGTCAGACTAAATTAAACTTGCGTATTTTCTTTTACGGTGCTACCGTTGTCATGTGTTGTTTGTTGTAATCACAATTTATTGTTTTGTAATTACGTAGATTGAGTTGTGTATAGAGTGACCGTGTGTTGACGGTGAATATTTAAACCACATGGTCATAGACATTGCTATACGGTGCTTTTACATATATTATTCGTGTGGCGTGTTTGTTTCCTAGTTCCTCTTTACTGTTTTAACATTAGCATTCAATATACATTTAGTGTCAGCGCTACGCTTAAATGTGACAATTCGTAATGGATGTGTATTGCGACTTGCTTGTAAACTGAATAAGTAAAGCGAAAATCATCTCAGTTTGGAATCAAAATGTACCACTTGTAAACTGGAGGTAATGAGTGTCAGTGCTTTGGATGATTGCCACCCGTCTGTCTAGACGGGCGTATTTACGGCACCAACTAGTGCGAAGAAAGAGACACCGTCTCTTGGTGGCTCAAAGCGACCACTCAAATGAGCCTTCTGCCAAGACCAAGCATACTTACCTGGTACGGGAGGCACCCTGATCCGCTAGGGTGGTCCTCCCAGGGGCGAGGCCTAACCATTGCACCTCGGATGGGCTGACCCCTGCGATCGCCCCAAATTTGGGCGACTCGAGTACGAAATTTTTTAGTGTGGGGGTTCTGCGTTCGCGGTCTAACCCCCGAAATCAAAAGTAAAATAGTTTTCATAAACATATTTAATTGTTGTTTATAGATGTTTTGTTTTAGTCATTTGTTCATCGTCAGTCTGGGATCGC
>NW_024536985.1:0-7924 GCF_016097555.1 Gigantopelta aegis | reverse complement strand
CCTTCGTTTTTTTTTAGTTGACTTTGCAGTCCAGAGATGGGAAGGTGTTTGGCATCGGCTGGTGAATCATGAGGCTTGGTTACGACAGTTGGACGATTTCATCAACATCCTTCGCGACAGATGAAGTTCGATGCATACAGTTATTTGACTAAAGTTTGTCACATAATGTGACAGCAACTTTTTTCCTCATGCATTCAGTTCGAATTGTTTTTTTTTTCGCATACGGCGGGAAAGATAAATAGTTTGTCCAAGTCCGTCGTTTTTCTACCGTAATTGCGAGAGATAGAAGGATAGTTACCGCCGTGCTGACCGTGACAGCTAAACATGTAGCTGGCTCAACATAGATTTCTTACGCTTAATAGGTAGACTTATGCCGCATGTGTATGTATCTTTTCCTCAAACAATTTAGCATCTTCTCTTTCTGTTCTTCAGTTGATGCCACAATGACGAGATGCCGAAGACATTTATCATCATCGGGCATGGTGACAGCTTGAAGGCGTAGAAGCTGTCGGACATCAATTTCTGTCATTAGCAGTATGACTTTTGACCATCTGTACTTGCATGCCGAATGAAGCATTTTAGTGGTAAATTACCTCCCCTTCTTGATTTTTCATAGTTTGGTTTTAAAATTGTTTTGGTGAAGAATTGCTAATTATAATTGAAAGATATTTATCAGGGGATTGATTAACAGCTGAAGACAGAGCTACACGACATACATTTCTATCATTACGAAGGTGACTGACGTCAAATGAAGTTGCATGCCAATGAAATGTCTAAGTAATCGTTTTCTCAACATCCTTGATAGATTCGTTTTATAATTGTGTGTTTTACTGCCAAACGTATATATACTCAACAACGAAAGTTTAGCAAATATCTTTTATGACGTCTAAATTGTGCCATGGTGCGAATCAACTTAAAAGAAAACCAGGTCCTCCTGTTGTGTTAAGTCAAAGGTTGATGAAAAAAAGAAAAAGAAAAAAAGTTTGTTTTATTTAACAAACGCCACCTAGAGCACATTGATTGTGGGTTTTTTATCTTGTCTTACTTATCGGCTACTGGGACGTCAAACATATGGTTCATTCTGACACTGTTTTTCAGAGGAAACCCGCTGTCCTCGGGGGGGCACATAGGCTACTCATTTACGACAGGCAGCAAGGGATCTTATTATTTGCGCTTCCCACAGGCCAGGATAGCACAAACCATGGCCTTTGTTGAACCAGTCATGGATCACTGGTCGGTGCAAGTGGTTTGTTCACCTACCCACTGAGCCTTGCGGGGCCACTCACTCAGGGTTTGGAGTCGCTATCTGGATTAAAAATCCCCTGCCTCGACTGGCATCCCGAACCCCCAGTACCTACCAGCCACAAAGGTTGACGAGTTTTATGTGTTTGTAAATGGTAATACATTTCAGATGTGAGTACCAATCATAAAACTAGGTAGGTTCATTTATAAATGGTATGCCATTTTATTTTAACATTAGCTAAACTTCTCTTTTGTTGAGTCTATGTTGTTTATTGTTGAGGAATGTTTTCTACAAAATGTTTTTTTTTTTTTTTAGTTGACGTGTGGAATCAAGAGATGCAAGATACTTATCATCGGGCTGGTGACAGCCGAAGGCATGCATGTTACGAGAGTTGGAAGATTCATCAACATCCTTGCGACAGATGAAGTTAAGTGATATTGAATAGAGTTTGTCACTTTGACAGCCATTCCCCCCCCATTCCATCCCCATTCCCCCCCCATTTCCCCCCCCCCCCATGCATTCAGTTCGAACTGTTCCGCCGGAAAAGATAAGTACTTGGGCCTCCGTCCGTCCGTCCGTCCGTCCGCCCGTCCGTCGTTTTACAGTATTCTTGATGGTTTGTTTTATAATTTTGTTCTTTTGCCTTGAAAAATTTCATTGTTATTGTTTGATAGCTTGTTTTATAATTGTGTGTTTTGCTTCAAAATTCCATGTTATGTTTGATAGTTTGGTTTAAAATTGTTTTGGTGAAGAATTGAAGTATAATTGAAAGAATTTATCAGTGGATTGATAACAGCTGAAGACAGAGCTACAAGATATAAATTTCTATCGTTCACGAAAGGTGACTGACGTCAAATGAAGTTGCATGAAATGAAATGTGTAAGTACTCGTTTTTTAATTATTCTTGATAGTTCGTTTTATAATTGGAGTGTTGTACTGCAAAGTTATATTGTTAATTGTCGAGGAATGTTTTTCAGCCTAGTACGTAGCTGTCACGTAAATGTATTTCATTAGCAGTTTGACTTACGACATCTCTACTTAAATGCATGAAGCATTTTAATGGTCAGTAACCTTCCTTCTTGATTTTTGATAGCTGGCCTTTTAATATTGTTGGTGATGAGAGAGATCGGTTATCATTCAAAGCTATTTATCAGTGGATTTGTAACAGCTGAAGACACAGCTGCAAAGACATACATCTCTGTTATTAGCAAAGATGACTGACGTCAAATGAAGTTGCATGGAATGAAATGTCTTAAGTAATCGTTTTCTCAGTATTCTTTGATAGTTCGTTTTTATAATTGTTCCCTGTGTTTTGCTTGAACAGTTTCATTGTTATTGGTGACTAATGTTTTCTACCTTCTGTTTTTTTTAGTTGACGTGTGTCCAGTCAAGAGATGGAAGCTGTTTGGCATCGGGGCTGGTGACCAGCTGAAGGCTTGGTTACGACAGCCGTTGGACGATTTCAATCAACATCCTTGCGACAGATGAAGTTCGATGTACAGTTATTGAATAAAGTTTGTCACATAAATGTGACAGCAAACTTTTTTCCTCATGTTATTCAGTTCCGAATTGTTCCGCCGGGGGAAAGGTATAAAATAGTTTGTCCGTCCGTCCGTTGTTCTACCGTAATTGCGAGAGATAGAAAGATTAGTTACCGCCCGTGCTGGTGACAGCTAAACATGTAGCTGTCAAACATAGATTTCTTACGTTAATAGGTAGACTTATGGACATGTGTATGTATCTTTTTCCTCAACAATTTACTCTCTTTCTTTCTGTTCTTCAGTTGATGAGCCACAATGACGAGATGGAGAAGACATTTATCATCATCGGGTCTGGTGACAGCTTGAGGAAGGCGTAGCTGTCGGACATCAATTTCTGTCATTAGCAGTATGACTTTTGACATCTGTACTTGCATGGTGAATGAAGCATTTTAGTGGTAAATTACCTCCCCTTCTTGATGTTTTTCATAGTTTGGGTTTAAAATTGTTTTGGTGAAGAATTGAATTATAATTGAAAGATATTTATCAGTGGATTGATTAACAGCTGAAGACAGAGCTACACGACATACATTTCTATCATTACGAAGGTGACTGACGTCAAATGAAGTTGCATGCAATGAAATGTCTAAGTAATCGTTTTCTCAACAGTCCTTGATAGTTCGCTTTATAATTGTGTGTGTTTACTGCAAACGTATATATACTCAACAACGAAAGTTTAGCAAATATCTTTTATGACGTCTAAATTTTGAGCCATGGTTGAATCACTTAAAAGAAAACCAGGTCCTCTGTTGTGTGAAGGAATTTTTAAACTCAAAGGTTGATGAAAAAAAGAAAAAGAAAAAAAGTTTGTTTTTTATTGTAACAAGCGCCACCTAGAGCACATTGATTGTGGGTTTTTTTATCTTGTCAATCCGGCGTACTGGACGATCAAACATAAAGTCACGTCATTCTGACACTGTTTTTTCAGAGGAAACCCGCTGTCGCCACATAGGCTACTCTCACATTACGATAAGACAGGCAGCAAGGGATCTATTATTTGCGCTTTCCCAACAGGCAGTGGATAGCCAAGAAACCATGGCCTTTGTTGAACCAGTCATGGATCATGGTCGAAGTGGTGAGACGCCAGGTCAGTTGCAAGGGACTTAGGGTGGGTTCAAGAGTGGGTTTACAGCCTACCCACGCCTGAGCCTTGCGGGGCAGTCACCTACAGCAGGTTTGGAGTCGCTATATGGATTAAAAAGTATCCCATGGGGAAGACTCGCATTGCTATCCGATCCCAGTAGAAGACTACCCAGAAACAAGGTTATGGTTGAATGGACGTATTTTATGTTGTTTGTAAAGGTTAAAACATTTGCGATGCTGATGTAGTTTCATACAAACTACGCAAAATTCATTTTACGAAATGGAATCATTAAATAGGCATGCCTTTCTATTTTTATTTTCCCTTATTGAACATTAGCCAAACTTGAGCTTTTTCCCCCCTTCACTTGTTTTGGAGTCGTCTAAAATTGGTATGGTCGAATGCATTGTTGAATAAATAATGGTTTTCTACAAAATGTTTTTTTTTGTTTGTGAATCGTAGGATTTAAGCAGATACCCTTTCCTCTAGGTTGATTAACAGTCGGATGCCATTTATGAGGTATTAGCTAAAGGCTCGCAAATGTGTTGACATCAATCGTTGTTTATTTTTGCCAAATGTTTTTCCCACAAAATGTTTTTTGTTTTTTTGAGTTGACGTGTGGAATCAAATGAGCTGCAAGATAAACCCCCCACTAGTCATCGGGGGCGTGGGCTGGTCGTGTCAGCCGTAGAGCATGGTTACCCAAGAGAAGCCCATGGAAGATCTTCATCAACATCCTTGCCCCCCCAGCCGCAGATGAAGTTAGAGTGATAAACCCCCATGAGAGTTTGATCTGTCACTCCCCCACCCTACCTTCGGCCCCTCACCACCCCCACCCCCCGCCACCCACCTCCGACCGCCCCCCCCCCCCCCCAACCCCCCCCCCCCCACCCCATGTCCATTCATTCAGTTCGAACTGTTCCGCCGGAAAAGAATAAGTACTTGGGCCTAAACTCGTGTACGTCCCGTCCGTCGTCCGTCCTTCCGTCGCTCCGTCCCGCCCGTCCGTCCGTCGTTTTACAGTATTCTTGATGGTTTTGTTTTATAATTTTGTTCTTTGTTTGCTTTGAAAATTTTCATTGTTATTGTTTGATAGCTTGTTTTATAATTGTGTGTTTTGCTTCAAAATTCCATTGTTATTGTTTTGATAGTTTGGTTTAAAATTGTTTTGGTGAAGAATTGAAGTATACAACTTTGAAAGCGATATTTATCAGTGGATGATAACAGCTCTGAAGACAGAGCTACAAGATATATAATTTCTATCGTTACGAAGGTGACTGACGTCAAATGAAGTTGCATGAAATGAAATGTGTACGTAAGTACTCGTTTTTTAATATTCTTGATAGTTCGTTTTATAATTGAGTGTTGTACTGCAAAGTTTATATCATTGATTATTGTCGAGGAATGTTTTGTACGTAGCTGTCACGTAAATGTATTCATTAGCAGTTTGACTTACGACATCTCTACTTTAAATGCAATGAAGCATTTTAATGGTCAGTAACCTTCCTTCTTGTGATTTTTGATAGCTGGCCTTTTAAATCATATTGTTGGTGAAGAAGATCGGTTATCATTCAAAGCTATTTATCATTGGATTTGTAACAGCTGAAGACACAGCTGAAAAGACATACATCTCTGTTTAATGTTATTAGCAAAGATGAACTGACGTCAAATGAAGTGATGCATGGAATGAAATGTTCTTAAGTAATCGTTTCTCAGTATTCTTGATAGTTCGTTTTATAATTGTGTGTTTTTGCTTGAAAGTTTCATTGTTATTGGTGACTAATGTTTTCTTACCCTTCTGTTTTTTTTTAGTTGACGTGTGCAGTCAAGAGATGGAAGGTGTTTGGCATCGGGCTGGTGACAGGCTGAAGGCTTGGTTACGACAGTTGGACGATTTCATCAAACATCCTTGCGGACAGATGAAGTTTCGATGTACAGTTATTGAATAAAGTTTGTCACATAAATGTGACAGCAACTTTTTTCCTCATGCATTCAGTTCGAATTGTTCCGCCGGGAAAAAGATAAAATAGTTGTCCGTCCGTCCGTTTCTATCACCGTAATTGCGAGAGATAGAAGATAGTTACCGCCGTGCTGGTGACAGCTAAACATGTAGCTGTCAAACATAGATTTCTTACGTTAATAGGTAGACTTATGGCATGTGTATGTATATCTTTTTCCTCAACAATTTACTCTCTTTCTTTCTGTTCTTCAGTTGATGCCACAAATGACGAGAGATGGAAGACATTTATCATCAATCGGGCTGGTGACAGCTTGAAGGCGTAGCTGTCGGACATCAATTTCTGTCATTAGCAGTATGACTTTTGACATCTGTACTTGCATGGAATGAAGCATTTTAGTGGTAAATTACCTCCCCTTCTTGATTTTTTCATAGTTTGGTTTAAAATTGTTTTGGTGAAGAATTGAATTATAATTGAAAGATATTTATCAGTGGATTGATTAACAGCTGAAGACAGAGCTACACGACATACATTTCTATCATTACGAAGGGTGACTGACGTCAAATGAAGTTGCATGCAATGAAATGTCTAAGTAATCGTTTTCTCAACATCCTTGATAGTTCGTTTTATAATTGTGTGTTTTACTGCAAACGTATATATACTCAACAAACGAAAGGTTTAGCAAATATCTTTTATGACGTCTAAATTTGCCATGGTTGAATCAACTTAAAAGAAAAACCAGGTCCTCCTGTTGTGTTAAGTCAAAGGTTGATGAAAAAAAAAAGAAAGAAAAAAAAAAAAAAGTTTGTTTATTTAACAACGCCACCTAGAGCACATTGATTGTGGGTTTTTTTTTTTATCTTGTCATCGGCTACTGGACGTCAACATATGGTCATTCTGACACTGAGTTTTTCAGAGGAAACCCGCTGTCGCCACATAGGCTACTCATTTACGACAGGCAGCAAGGGATCTTTTTATTTTTGCGCTTTCACCAACAGGCAGGATAGCACAAACCATGGCCTTTGTTGAACCCAGTCATGGATTCACTGGTCGGTGCAAGTGGTTTACCACCTACCCACTGAGCCTTGCGGGGCACTCACTCAGGGTTTGGAGTCGCTATCTGGATTAAAAATCCCATGCCTCGACTGGCATCCGAACCCAGGTACCTACCAGCCACAAAGGTTGACGAGTTTTATGTTGTTTGTAAATGGTAAACATTTCAGATGTGAGTACCAATTCATAAAACTAGGTTCATTTATAAATGGTATGCCATTTATTTTAACATTAGCTAAACTTTTCTTTGTTGAGTATGTTGTTATTGTTGAGGAATGTTTTCTCTACAAAATGTTTTTTTTTTTTTAGTTGACGTGTGGAATCAAGAGATGCAAGCATACTTATCATCGGGCTGGTGACAGCCGAAGGCATGGTTACGAGAGTTGGAAGATTTCATCAACATCCTTGCGACAGATGAAAGTTAAGTGACTATTGAATAGAGTTTGTCAAGCTTTGACAGCCATTCCCCCCCCACTCATTCCCCCCAATTCCCCCCCCCCATTCCCCCCCCCCCCCCCATGCATTCAGTTCGAACTGTTCCGCCGGAAAAGATAAGTACTTGGGCCTCCCGTCCGTCCGTCCGTCCGTCCGTCCGTCCGTCGTTTTACAGTTATTCTTGATGGTTTGTTTTAATAATTTTGTTCTTTTGCTTGAAAATTTCATTGTTATTGTTTTGATAGCTTGTTTTATAATTGTGTGTTTGTGCTTCAAAATTTCCATTGTTATGTTTGATAGTTTGGTTTAAAATTGTTTTTGGTGAAGAATTGAAGTATAATTGAAAGATATTTATCAGTGGATTGATAACAGCTGAAGACAGAGCTACAAGATATAAATTTCTATCGTTACGGAAGGTGACTGACGTCAAATGAAGTTGCATGAAATGAAATGTGTAAGTACTCGTTTTTTAATATTCTTGATAGTTCGTTTTATATAATTGGAGTGTTTTACTGCAAAGTTATATTGTTTAATTGTCGAGGAATTTTGTACGGAGCTGTCAAACGTAAATGTATTTCATTAGCAGTTTGACTTAGACATCTCTACTTAAATGCAA
>NW_024536984.1:0-7844 GCF_016097555.1 Gigantopelta aegis | reverse complement strand
CTGTGACAGTTGTGGTAAAGTAGTCTAAAATATAATGTTGCTGATGTAAATGCTGTGACAGTTTGTGTACAAGTAGTCTAAAATAAATTGTGGCTGATTGTAAACATGCGTGCCAGTTGTGTCAAGTATTCAAATATATGTTGCTGATGTAATGGCGGTGACGTTGTGGTAAAGTGTCTAAAATATAATGATTGCCTCGAATGTATTTCCGTCACATTGTGGTAGTATCCTAAAATATAGTGCTGATGTAAACGCTGTGAACCGTTGTGGGTAAAGTAGTCCTAAAATATAATGTTGCCGTGATGTAAAGTCTCTAAATATAATGCTGTTGACAGTTGTGGTAAAGATAGTCTAAAATATAATGTTGCTGATGTAAACCGCTGTGACAGTTGTGGTAAAGTAGTCTAAAATATATGTTGCTGATGTAAAACGCTGCTTGTGACAGTTGTGGTAAAGTAGTCTAAAATATAATGTTGCTGATGTAGAACGCTGCAGTTTGTGACAGTTGCTGGTTTAAAGTAGTCTTCTAAAATATAATGATTGTCTGGATGTAAATGCTGTGACAGTTGTGGCGTAAGTAGTCTAAAAGATAGGTTGCTGCATGTATAGGCCGTATGACAGTTGTGGTAAAGTAGTCTAAAACGCTATAATGTTGCTGATGTAAACGCTCGTGACAGTTGTGGTTAAAGTAGTCTAAAATATAATGTTGCTGATGTAAACCGCTGTGACGTGTGGTACAGTTGTTGGATGTAAAGTAGTCTAAAATATAAATCTGTTACAGTTGTGTAACTGATGTAAATGCTGTGACAGTTGTGGCAGTAAAGTAGTCTAAAATATAATGTTTGCTGATGTAAATGCCTGGTGACTGTGACAGTTGTGGTAAAGTAGTCTAAACTCCGTGATATAATGTCTTGTTGCTGATGTTAAACGCTGTGACAGTGTGGTAAGTAGCTCTAAAATATAATGTTTTTCTGATGTTATAACGCGTGACAGATTGTGGTAAAGTAGTCTAAAATATAATGTTGCTGATGTAAATGCTGTGACAGTTGTGGATGTAAGTAGTCTAAAATATAATGTTGCTGATGTAAAGGCCGTGACAGTTGTGGTAAAGTACGTCTAAAATATAATGTTGCTGATGTAAACGCTGTGACAGTTGGTGGTAAAGTAGTCTAAAATATAATGTTGCTGATGTAAATGCTGTGACAGTTGTGGTAAAGTAGTCTAAACATATATATGTTGCTGATGTAAACGCTGCAGACAGTTGTGGTAAAGTAGTCTAAAATATAATGTTGCTGATGTAAACGCTGTGACAGTTGTGGTAAAGTAGTCTAAAAATATGTAATGTTGCTTGATGTAAAAAATATATGCTGTGACAGTTGTGGTAAAGTAGTCTAAAATATAATGTTGCTGATGTAAATGCCGTGACAGTTGTGGTAAAGTAGTCTAAAATATAATGTTGCTGATGTAAACGCTGTGACAGTTGTGGTAAAGTAGTCTAAAATATAATGTTGCTGATGTAAACGCTGTGACAGTTGTGGTAAAGTAGTCTAAAATATAATGTTGCTGATGTAAATGCCGTGACAGTTGTGGTAAAGTAGTCTAAAATATAATGTTGCTGATGTATATGCCGTGACAGTTGTGGTAAAGTAGTCTAAAATATAATGTTGCTGATGTAAACGCTGTGACAGTTGTGGTAAAGTAGTCTAAAATATAATGTTGCTGATGTAAACGCTGTGACAGTTGTGGTAAAGTAGTCTAAAATATAATGTTGCTGATGTAAACGCTGTGACAGTTGTGGTAAGTAAAGTAGTCTAAAAGTTTCTAAAATATAATGTTGATGACTGCTGTGACAGTTGTGTAAATGTAGTCTAAAATATAATGTTGCTGGATGTATATAGCTGTGGACGCAGTATTGTGGTAAGTAGTTCTAAAATACTAATGTTGTCTCGATGTAAACGCTGTGACAGTTGTGGTAAAGTAGTCTAAAATATAATGTTGCTGATGTATATGCCGTGACAGTTGTGGTAAAGTAGTCTAAAATATAATGTTGCTGATGTAAACGCTGTGACAGTTGTGGTAAAGTAGTCTAAAATATAATGTTGCTGATGTAAATGCGTTGTGGTACAGTAGTCTAAAATATAATGTTTAAATGCTGTGACAGCTTGTGGTAAAGTAGTCTAAAATATAATGTTGCTGATGTAAACGCTGTGACAGTTGTGGGTAAAGTAGTCTAAAATATAATGTGCTGCTTCGATGTATATGCCGTGACAGTTTGTGGTAAAGTAGTCTAAAATATAATGTTGCTGATGTAAACCGCCCTTGACAGTTGTGGTAAAGTAGTCTAAAATATAATGTTGTTGCTGATGTAAAACGCTGTGACAGTTGTGGTAAAGTAGTCTAAAATATAATGTTGCTGATGTAAAACGCTGGGCTGTGACCAGTTGTGGTAAAGTAGTCTAAAATATAATGTTGCTGATGTAAATGCCGTGACAGTTGTGGTAAAGTAGTCTAAAATATAATGTTGCTGATGTAAACGCCTGTGGACAGTTGTGGTAAAGTAGTCTAAAATAAATGTTGCTGATGTAAACGCTGTGACAGTTGTGGTAAAGTAGTCTAAAATATAATGTTGCTGATGTTAAACGCTGTGACAGTTGTGGTAAAGTAGTCTAAAATATATAATGGTTGCTGATGTAAACGCTGTGACAGTTGTGGTAAAGTAGTCTAAAATATAATGTTGCTGATGTAAATGCTGTGACAGTTGTGGTAAAGTAAGTCTAAAATATAATGTTGCTGATTTGTAATGCTGTGACAGTTGTGGTAAAGTAGTCTAAAATAGTAATGTTTGCTGATGTAAACGCTGTGACAGTTTGTGGTAAAGTAGTCTAAAATATAAGCTGTTGCTGATGTAAGCTAAAATCGCTGTGCCGTGACAGTTGTGGTAAAGTAGTCTAAAAATATAATGTTGCTGATGTAAATGCCGTGACAGTTGTGGTAAAGTAGTCTAAAATATAATGTTGCTGATGCTGACCGTAGTGTGTAAAACATATAATGTTTGCTGATTTACAGTGGTGGTAAACCTAGTAAGTATAAAATATAATGTTGCGCTGATGTAGAAACGCATGCTGTGACAGTTGTGGTAAAGTAGTCTAAAATATAATGTTGCTGATGTAAACGCTGTGACAGTTGTGGTAAAGTAGTCTAAAATATAATGTTGCTGATGTGTAACACGCTGTGACAGTTTGCTGGTAAATGTAGGTCTAAAATATGTAATGTTGTTTTGATTTTAATTTTGCCGGCTGACAGTTGTTTTTTTTTTTTAGTTTTTCTTTATAACCTTTTTTTTTTTAATGGGCTGCCCCTGATGTAAACGCTGTGACGTTCTTGTGCCGTAAAGTAGTCTAAAATATATAATGTGTTGCTGATGTAAACGCCCTGCTTGTGACAGTTGTGGTAAAGTCGTCTAAAATATAATGTTGCTGACTGTAAATGCTGTGTCGACAAGTGGATGGCTAAAGTAGCCTAAAATATCATGTTGCTGATGTACAACGCTGTGACAGTTTGTGGTAAAGTAGTCTAAAATATAATGTTGCCTGATGTATTCATGCCGCTGACAGTTGTGGTAAAGTAGTTCTAAAAGATAACTTGTTGCTGATGCAAACGCTGTGAACAGTTGTGCGTAAAGTAGTCCTAAAATATAATGTTGCCGTACCGTGATGTAACATGTAGTCTGTTTTGACAGATGTGTTGTAAAGTAAGTTAGTCTAAATATAATGTTGCCTGATGTAAATGCTGTGACAGTTGTGGTAAAGTAGTTCTAAAATATAATGTTCCTGATGTAAAGTCGCCGTGTGACAGTTGTGGTAAAGTAGTCTAAGAAATATAATGTTTGCTGATGTATATGCCTGTGACCAGTTTTGTTTCGTAAGTAAAGTATATTTCACATCGTCTAAAACCGGTATAACCATCGGTTGCTGATTATGTAACAGATCGCTGTGACAGTTGTGGTACTAGTAGTCTAAAATAAAAATAGAATGTTGCACTGATTACATACCATTTTGGTAAATGTCTTAAAATATAATTGCTGATTAAAATGCCGTGACAGTTGTGGTAAAGTAGTCTAAAATATAATGTTGCTCGACGTAAAACCGCAGTGTGAACAGTTGTGGCTAAAGTAGTCTAAAATATAATGTTTGCTGATGTATATGCTGTGTCAGTCTGTGCAGTAAAGTACGTCGTAAAATATAATGTTGAATGATGTAAACGCTGTGACAGTTGTGGTAAAGTAGTCTAAAATATAATGTTGCTGATGTTTGGTAAACGCTGTACTGTGACAGTGTGACCGTTGTGCTAAAGCCTAGTCTAAAATATAATGTTGATGATGTAATAACGCTGTGACAGTTGTCCGTCGGCATAAAAGTAGTAAAAAAAAAACGAGATGATAAAAGTATAATGTTCTTGCCTGATGTCTCAAATATACATGCTGTGACACAGTTGTGCCAGTTGTGGTAAAGAGTAGTCTAAATATATAAGGTTGAACAGTGTGGTATGTATAAAAATATATGCTGTGACAGTTTGTGGTAAAGTATCTACCCTTATCATGTCTTGCGTAACAACAGATTTATGTGGTAAATTGTATGCTGATATCTAAATTGTTTCTGATGTATATGCCGTGGTACAGTCGTCTAAACTATCATGTAGCTGTACTGCTGTGACCGTGTGGGTAACAGTAGTCTAAAATATAATGTTGCCTGTGATGTAAACGCTGTGACAGTTGTGGTAAAGTCGTCTAAAATATAATGTTTCTCTGATGTAAACGCTGTGACAGTTGTGGCTAGTAAAGTAGTCTAAAATATAATGTTGCCTGTGATGTAACGCTGTGACGTTAGTGGGAAACTGTCAGTCTAAAATATAATGTTAGATGATTAAACGCCGCTGTTACCGTTGTGGTAATAGTATGTCCTAAAATATTAATGTTGCCTGATGTAATTGCACGTGACAGTTTGTGGTAAAGTAGTCTAAACTATAATGTGCCTGAGGTAAACGGCCGTGAAGTTGTGGTAACGTAGTCCTAAAATCATCAATGTTTGCTGATGTAAATGCCGTGACAGTTGTGGCATAAAGTATCTAAATCTAATGTTGCGATAGAAATATAATGTTGCCTGTGTATACGCTGTGACTGATTAACGTGTTACAGTGGGTAAAGTAGTCTAAAATATAATGTTGCTGATTGTATATATGCCGCGTGACAGTTTGTGCGTGGAAGTAGTCTAAAATATAATGTTGCTGATGTACATGCCGTGAACAGTTGTGTTAAAGTAGTCTAAATATATGTTGCTGATGTAATGTATGCCGTGACAGTTGTGGGTAAAAGTAGTCTAAAATATAATGTTGCTGGATGTAATAACGCGTGTGCACAGTTGTGGTAAAGTAGTCTAAAATATAATGTTGCTGATGTAAATGCTGTGACAGTTGTGGTAAAGTAGTCTAAAATATAATGTTGCCTCGATGTAAACGCTGGTGACCAGTTGGTGGTGAAAGTAGGTCTTAAAATATTAAATGTTGCTGATAGTAATAGCCGTGACAGTATGTGGTAAAGTAGTCTAAAATATATGTTGCTGATGTAACAACTGCTGTGACGTTTTTGGGTAAAGTAGTCTAAATATAATGTTGCTGATTGTATATGCTGTGACAGTTGTGGTAAAAGTAGTCTAAAAATATAATGTTGCCCTGATGTATAAATGCCGTGACATTTTGTGGTAGAGTAGCTCTACAAATATACTGTTGCCTGATTGTAAACGCTGTGACAGTTGTGGTAAAGTAGTCTAAAGATATAATGTTTGCTGATGTAAACGCGGTGACAGTTGTGGTAAAGTAACACTAACAAATATAATGTTGCTGATGATAAATGCATCGCTCGTGGACAGTTGTGGTAAAGTAGTCTAAAATATAATGTTGCTGATGTATATGCCGTGACAGTTGTGGTTTAAAGTAGTCTAAAATATAATGGTTGCTGGATGTAAACCGCTGTGACAGATTTGTGTAAAGTAGTCTAAAATATAATGTTGAACTGTGTAATGCCCGTGAGACAGTTGTGGTAAATTAGTCTAAAAGGATAAATGTTGCTGATGTAAACGCTTGTGTGACCGTTGTGGTAAAGTAGTCTAAAATATAATGTTGCTGCTGTAATATGCCCGTGACCGTTGTGGTAAAGTAGTCTAAAATATAATGTTGCTGATGTAAATGCTGTGACAGTTGTGGTAAAAAGTAGTCGTAAAATATAATGTTGCCTGATGTAAATGCTGTGACCAGTTGTGGTAAAGTAGTCTAAAATATAATGTTGCTTGATGTAAACGCGTGACAGATGTGGTTACAGTAGTTATAACATATATGTTGCTGATGTAAACGCTGTGCCTAACAGTTGTGCAGTAAGTAGTCTAAAATATAATGCTTGCTTGAGTATATGCCGCGGGACAGTTGTGCGTAACGTAGTCTAAAATATAAATGCTGCTGATGTATATAGCCGTGACAGTTTGTGGCTTTAAAGTAGGTCTCAAATATAATGATGCTGATGTATATGCCGCTGTAGTGACAGTTGTGCCCGTAAAGTAGTCTAAAATATAATGTTGCTGATGCTACACGCACTGTGACAGTTGCTGCTAAAGTAGTCTACAGTATAATGTGCTGATGGATATGGCCGCTGACCCGGTTTGGTAACGTATTTTTAAAAATATTAATGTTGCTGATGTATAAATGCCGTTGACAGTTGTGGTATTAAAGATTTCTAAAATTATGTTTTGCTGGGGATGTAACGCTGTGACCGTTTGTGGTAAAGTAGTCCTCAAATAATGTATGCGGTGGTGTAAATAGCTGTGACATGTGTGGTTAAAGAAGTCTAAACTATTAGGTTTGCTGATTGTATGCCGTGACATTGTGTGTAACCGTTAGTCTAAAAATATATGTTGAGATGATGTCTATGCCGTGACCGTGGTGGTAAAGTAGTCTAAAATATAATGTTGCTGATGTATATGCCGTGACAGGTTGTGCGTAGAAGGTAGGCTAAAATCTAATGTTGCTGGCTTGATATTGCCGTGAAACATTGTGGTTAAAGTAGTTCTAAAATACTAATTTTGCCTGATTGGTAAATGCCGTGACATTGTTGTGGTAACGTAGTCCTAAATAGTAATGTTTTTCGAGGTATAATGCCGTGACAGTTTGTGGTAAGTATCGTCTAAATATAAATGTTCCTGGCTGATGTATATGCCGTGACCGCAAGTATTCTAAACTTTTATAATGTGACGGACAGTTTGTGGTAAAGTGTGTCTAGTCTAAAATATAATGTTAAAGTTAGTCTAACATATAAAGATGTAAACCATCGATGTGACAGTTGTGGTAAAGTAAGTCCAAAATATAAGGTTGCTGATGTCAAATGCTGTGACAGTTGTGGTAAAAGTAGTCTAAAATATAATGTTGCTGTCGATGTAAATGCCGTGACAGTTGTGTAAAGTAGTCTAAAAATATAATGTTGCTGATGTATATGCTCGTGACAGTTGGTGGTAAAGTAGTCCTAAAATATAATGTTGCTGATGTGTGTAAGCTGTGACAGTTGTGGTAAAAGTACCTAGACACATATAAAATGTTGCTGATGTAACGCTGTGACAGTTGTGGTACAGTAGTCTAAAATACCAATGTTGCTGATGTATATGCTCAGTTGACAGTTGTGGTAAAGTAGTCTAAAATATAATGTTGCTGATGTATTGCCGTGACGTTGTGGGTAAAGTAGTCTAAAATATATGTTGCTGGATGTATCTGCCGTGGACAGTGGTGGTAAGTAGTCCTAAATATAA